>NC_064630.1:591003025-591306055 GCF_023864275.1 Schistocerca cancellata | reverse complement strand
GTGGACCACATCAGACCATTTAGAAGACTGACTACTCAAAACAATATTTTTTGCATTTAGATTTAAGCAAGCCAGATTTAAAGGAGTTGGAAATAAAGGAATCGTTCTTAGAGATTGGAGGCCATGGTGCTGAAAGTTTTGAAAAAGACATTATAACCGATTTAGAAAAGATGAACTTGCAACTGTTTAAGTGCAGAGGTCAAGGATAAAACGGTGCTGCGTTTATGAATGGTAGATATTCATGTTTGCGGTCCATAATTAAAGCAAAGGTCCAAAATTCTGAGTTTATGCATTGTTCAATATATAATTTAAATTCTGTTCTAAATGATTCCATCATGCATGTAATATAACTGCAATGGTATTAAGAGAAAATACAATACATATGCACTTTCTTTAGTGCTTTTGTGGTTCAATGGCAACAAATAAATAAAACTTCTGCAACTGAAATACATGTTACAATGACTCCGAAGAAGCTGTGTCCAACTAGACCGACTTACAGATTTGATTTATTGTTATAAATCAAACAGGATTTCATACAAATTTTGCAGTGTCTGTTCTGTATCATTTTAAGGGATAAGAAGAAATCAGAGTGGAAGCAAGCTTCTAATCTCATAAAAAATGTCAACTTTTAATTTTTCCAGCCTATCCTATTTCAGAGTAATATTTTAGAAAATATTAACCTAGTTTCCAAACTCTTGCAATTCTCTAATGCTCACATACAGAATGCCTTAGACTTCTTCAAACTGAAACAACCTAGACACCATAAGAAACAATTTTGAAGCTCTAGAAAAACACGCAAAAGTTCTAGCGAATGTCTGGAACTTGGATCCTAAGTTGACCTCAAAATATACCCATAAATTGAAGAAAATGTTTGCTGAGTACCTGCAGATCATAGAACGGTGGATACACTAAAGTCTTTTCAAGTCACTGTTTTCAATGCTTCTATTGATATTTTAATTCAACAATTAAACAAACTTTTTAGCAGCCTACCGTATTTTAATGATTATTAATTTTTCTTACATCTTGTACATCTTTTTAAGTTAGAAAATGGAGTTTTTCAGAATAGAGCTGAAATCTGCATAGGAAGTACAGATCAGATTTAACCATAAATCTTTCACATGAACATATTAACATAAAAAGAATGTGTAAACAATTTGGAAACAAAGAAAACATGTCAAATATTGATCTCGCAAAATTTATGCCTGCTGAAAATACTTTTGTTGACAAGTAGACTTCAAATAGCTCTTCAGCTGTACTTGACCTTGACAGTTACTTCTCAAATGGCAGAAAGATCATTTTATAAGTTGAAACTAATCCAAACGCTTCTTAAAAACCTGATGTATGAGCCAAGATTGAGTGTTTTAGCAGTTAAACATTGGACGTGAAACATGCATTTCTCTTAACTTGGATGACGTTGTGGAAACGTTTTTGAATGCTAAGTGTACGAGAACCAGAAAGATGTTTTTGTTTTAATGCTTCACAAAATTGAAGACGTTGTTTGTTCCACAAGGAGTGTGTCAACAGTGAGTTTGTTTCACTTTTAACTTGAATTATTGTGTCCAATTGGTTAATATTTTCATATCTGTTCTTTTGAAGGTTTGTTAGCAAGCAAGACATGCTAAATTTATTTCCAGGAGTACCCACAAAACCCTAATTATTAAGCTAGAAATCTTTCTACTGTATTCGGTTTTGAAGAACCAAATTTTCAATGTAAGACTGCTTCAAACTGCTGCTTAATAACTGCCTTGTAATTGCCTCAGTATGTTCCAGTCTTATTGTAAAAGTGGTTTAGTATGGGATAGAATTAATTAATAGATTTCTCTGTGGAATAACTTTGTATCTAAAGCTGTCTTTTTTAATGCTGCTTTCCTCACAAGTACTCTGAGGTGCAAAACCTTACGGATGAAAAGCTCTATGAAATTTGGACAATGTACGGTGTGTAACAGGCATAAGTGCAGATATTTCTATTAGTGACTGAGGATGGTGTACTGAACAACATTAGGCCTACATCAGTATTTACTTCATTTGCAGGCTACTAATTATAACTATTAGAAGTAGTATGTGTTTTAGGTTGGTTAGAACTTCCAAGTAAATGTGGCAAGAGTGAGCAATTAACTCTTATTTTCCCTGGGCAGCAGGTCAGGTGTTGATGTGTGGATGCATGGACACAAAACTGTTAGACTGTATGACAAGTGTAGTCCACTTATTGATGCAGATACACCTCTGCAGAAAAGATCAGGTAGTAAAATATGTGATGCGTTTGCAGGAAGAATGTTTGATGCAGAGAAAAAACAACCTACTCACTGATATGTCTTTGTATTAAGGTAGCACATATAAAAATATCTGCAGTTGTACTCATTACACCCTTTATAGATCGAACTGGTACAGTGTAGTACAAACATTAACAGAAAGAAATATGCAATGGGACGAACAGAAATTACACTTTTATTCAAAGACAATAATTACACTGAAGTCGCCGCGATTCATAGTGGTCCCCTTGACTTTACAAAAGGCGGGACATCGTTCTTAATAGAGTGTATCATCGCCTTTGATGACAACGCATGCTCTGCAACGTGCTGCCATGCTGGCGACAAAGTTGGCAAGGAGTTCTCATGGCAAGGCGTTCCATTCCTCCGCCAGCACGGTTCATAACTGTTGGATGGTCGTTAGTGCACGTAGACATGCTGCAATACGCTCTTCCCAACGCATCTCATACATGCTCGATGAGATTTAAGTCGGGGGAACAGGCAAGCCAATGAGTTCGCATGAATGGCCTCTTATTAAAGAGCTCCTCATCTGCACAGTTCCATGCAGTCATGCGTTGTCATCCATAAAAATGAAGTCAGGGCCAAATGCACACTTGAAAGACGCACAGTGGTGAAGAAGTAAGAGCCACAATAACACTGGCCTGTGAGTGTGCCATGTTCAAAGATCTGGAGGCCTGTGTGCTCATGCAACATTATTCCTCTCCATAACATCTGGCGTACCAAAACAATCATGTTCAACAGTGCCCTTGGATGCATGACGTGGTCCTACCTCTAGTCATCTGAGGGAATCTACAGTATTGTCGAACATGGTCGTTTTGGTGGTCTAGGTGTTACAGTGCAGGGAGGCAAAACGTTGCATGGACATGCTGACCATCATATATTTGAACATGGTACAATCGCCGGACAGCTCTATTGTGAAATTGTACTCCTTCCCCATGCGTTTCTTTTCAAGGGTGAATTAGCCCAGATTTCTTTTTTTCATGACAATGAGCGATCGCATTGAACTACGCATCTGGAGAAGCTCTCGGAACGAGAGGATATTCGGCGAATGAACTGGTCTGCCTGTTCTCCACGCTTAAATTCCACCAAGGAGGTGTGGGATGCAGTGGGGTGACATACTGCAGTACGTACACATACGCCAACCAGCAGTTTTCAATCGCGCTGGTAGAGGAATACAACGCCCAACCATTACAAGTCCCTACCTATCTTTTCGCTAGCAGGGGAGCACGTTTCAGAGCATGCATCGCCATGTGTGGTGATTACGTACCCTATTAAGAACCATGCCCCACCTTTTGTCATGTCATAAGGACCATTGTGAGTCGTGATGACTTCAATGTAATTATTAACCTTGAATAAAAGTGTCATTTCTGTTCGTATCATTTCATTTTTTTCAGTTACCTTCTGTACTGTACTGTAGCAGTTGTTTCCACGTTTCATCAAGCCTCTAGGTAACTAGTATGCTATGGCAGAATAATCGCTTTCATATACTGAATGCATCTTTGTGACAAGAATTTTCATCTTGTAATAATTTCTTAAGCTGTGACTGAGATGTAAGACTGGAAAGACAGTATTCTCACTTTCACCACAGTAGGAAACACTTGCACATCGTCATCGTGTGGCGTGGGTGCGGACAACAGTGTGGGAAAAGCCTGTGGTGAGGAGGATATGATGGAGTTGGACTGATGACTATGGCAGATGGTGCTGTCCAATGCGCGTCTCGTCATTTGCCTCGAGAATTTCCGTAAACACCTGTCTAAAAACCGGAAATAGGACACACATTTATCATCACAGGAGACTTCAGCGTTGCAGCCTATGATGACGTCGGCATTGAAGATGGCTCAGCGTCGAGGCAGGTAGTTCCTTGATATGAAAAGTAAACAGCTTATGAATAAGCCACGCTTCACACATATTGCTAATTCAATACACTGTACTGCCGCGCGGGATTAGCCGAGCGGTATCAAGCGCTGCCGTCGTGGACTGTGCGGCTGGTCCCGGCGGAGGTTCGAGTCCTCCCGCAGGCATGGGTGTGTTTGTTTGTCCTTAGGATAATTTAGGTTAAGCAGTGCGTAAGGTTAGGGACTGATGACCTTAGCAGTTAAGTCCCATAACATTTCACACACATTTGAACATTTTTACATTGTACCAACTGACTCTCTTTACGGTCACTGATTCTATATCTCAAAGGACTCAGTTTAGAATTCCCTATCTTCAGTTCCTGGGTGTGTGTGTTTTAAGAAATTTGGAAATTTGTGGGAAGGTCCTATGGGACCAAACTGCTGAGGTCATCGGTCCCTAGGCTTACACCCTACTTAACGTAACTTAAACTAACTTACGCTAAGGACAACACACACACCCATGACTGGGGAGGACTCGAACCTCTGACAGCGGGGGCGGGGTGGGGGTGGGGGGGGGGGGGGGAAGCCGCGCAAACCGTGACAACGTGCCCAGACCGCGCGGCTATCAAGCGCCGCTGTGTTTTAAGAAAGACGGGTGAAAGCCTCTGCTGTGGACTCTTAGTAAACTTCCCTGTGTAAGTAATCGTTAACTGTGAGAACAGTACCGTTGAGCCACAAAATAATGTACTTGACGCGACTGAGTAAAATTAAGGTTCAAAATGGTTCAAATGGCTCTGAGCACTATGGGACTTAACATCTGTGGTCATTAGTCCCCTAGAACTTAGAACTACTTAAACTAACTAACCTAAGGACATCACACACATCCATGCCCGAGGCAGGATTCGAACCTGCGACCGTAGCAGTCGCGCGGTTCCGGACTGAGCGCCTAGAACCGCTAGACCACCGCGGCCGAAAATTAAGGTATCGCCCTCAGTGCAGCAAGAATCCAGATAATCAGGTCAAACCAGCCTACCAAATTAAGCAGTATGACATGCTAATTTAGCGAGAACTGCTGCTATGGCACTGAGGCAATCACTTCGCTCTGTCACCAAGCTCAGTGGCCAGAGGCACAGAAATGCCGACACAGCAGAAAGAGGGAGAGTGCACAGTGCGGAGGACGTTATTACTTCACTTGTAGTTCAAGGTTCTGTTATGACCTGAGTGAAAGCAACCAGTGCTGTAGCAAAACAAGCATAAGACAGGTTCCTGTGTGTACCTCACTTTCAGCTAGAGGTATCTCAGTCCACCGGCATCCAGCTATGAGATAGAATCTATGACAGTCTGCAGTCTTTGTGTCTACTGATCTGTAGGCTCCATGAGTCTACATGCCTTCTCGTGTGGACTTAAACAGCCCAGGTGGCGCTGTCATTAGTACATTGGACTCACATTTTAGGAGGACGACGGTTTAAATCCTCATCCAGCCACACATATTTAGATGGTAGCGGTCACTTGTCCATGTGAGTGACAAAGTGAGTTGACTCCGTGGGGTCCACAGACTCCCAGTGTCGCTGGTGCTGACGCCACTACTGCCTTTGACGCTGCCCACCTGCATTGTGAGCCAGATACTGGTCAGTGCTCACCTCACCAGACACGCACTGCCTACTCCCTGTGGGTGCTGGCTGTCTGTAGTGACATCACACATACTGATGAATTCTGAATTATAGATACTAGGGTCACTCCAAAAGAAATGCACACTATTTTTGTAAAAATACAGTTTTCATTCTGCATGTGTGAACGTTTTACAGTGTGTAGATACATCCTTCCCGCTTGTTTTAAAACAGTTCAACCTGTTCCCGTGAGCGGCGCCGTCACAGCATGTCTTCAAGATGGCTGCTACACCTGACGTTCGTCAGAAACAACGTGCTGTCATGGAATTCCAGTGCTGTGAAAACGAGACAGTGGGAAAGATCCACAAGAGGTTGAAAAAGGTGTATGGAGATGCTGCTGTCGATCGCAGTTAGTTGGTGGGCAAGCAGATTACGTGATGAAAGCGGGCTCGGCAATATTGAGGATTGTCCTCGCACGGCTGGCCTCGTACTGCACACACTCCAGACAATGTGCAGAGGTTAACGAATTGGTGACTGCTGACAGACGCATCACAGTGAACGAATTGTCACACTACGTTCGGATAGGGGAAGGAAGTGTTTGCAGAATACTGAAAGTGATGGCGTTAAAAAAGGTTTGTTCCAGGTGGGTTCCCAGGATGTTGACAGTGGCTCACAAAGAAACAAGAAAAACGGTATGCATTGAACTTTTGGAACAGTAGGAGAATGGTGGAGATGAATTTCTTGGAATAATTGTGACAGGTGATGAAACATGGCTCCATCATTTTTCATCAGAGACGAAGAGGCCATCAGTAGAGTCGCATCATGCAAATTCACCCAAGAAAAAAAAATTCTGCTGGAAAAGTTATGGCTATGGTGTTTTTCGATTCCGAAGGACTCTTGCTTGTGGACATCATGCCAAGTGGAACCACCATAAAATGCATATGTGACGACACTGAAGAAACTTCAAGCTCGACTGAGTCGTGTTCGACCACATCGGTAAAAGCAGGATGTTTTGCTGTTGCACAACAATGCACGGCCATATGTCAGTCAAAAAACCATGGAAGCGATCACAAAACTCGGATGGACAACACTGAAATACCCGCCTTACAGTCCTGACCTGGCTCCATGTGACTATCAACTCTTTGGGAAACTGAAAGACTCCAGAACAAGGAGTCAAGGTTTGAAGATGATGACTCCCTTGTGCACGCTCCAAACAGTGGCTCCAACAGGTTGGTCCAGAATTTTACCGTGCGGGTATACAGGCGCTGGTTCCAGGATGGCGTAAGGCAGTTAAGAGGGATGGAAATTATGTGGAGAAATGAAAATATTGTTCGTAAAGGATGTATCTACACACTGTAAACTTTCAAACATGCAGAATAAAAGATGGATTTTTTAAAAAATAGTGTGCATTTCTTTTGGAGTGACCCTCGTACATGGTTTGAAAATACCGTTTCACTGTCGCCTCAACAGGCATCTAGCAAACATCCACAAAACTTATCACTCAAGCCCTGGGGTGGTGGTTCGTCGAAATCCCGACCTCAAATCGCCTATCACGATCACCTCTATTATCATAATAGTCGCTGAAACCGCCATTACCATTAGTATATTGCTTGCTGAAACTGCCGTTGGAAAAGATTGACTGAGAATGGATTGGAATTGGCAGAAGCACCATTTTGGGTGCAGAAAGTATCAAGAATCTACACTGCTGGAAATTGAAATAAGAACACCGTGAATTCATTGTCCCAGGAAGGGGAAACTTTATTGACACATTCCTGGGGTCAGATACATCACATGATCACACTGACAGAACCACAGGCACATAGACACAGGCAACAGAGCATGCACAATGTCGGCACTAGTACAGTGTATATCCACCTTTCGCAGCAATGCAGGCTGCTATTCTCCCATGGAGACGATCGTAGAGATGCTGGATGTAGTCCTGTGGAACGGCTTGCCATGCCATTTCCACCTGGTGCCTCAGTTGGACCAGCGTTCGTGCTGGACGTGCAGACCGCGTGAGACGACGCTTCATCCAGTCCCAAACATGCTCAATGGGGGACAGATCCGGAGATCTTGCTGGCCAGGGTAGTTGACTTACACCTTCTAGAGCACGTTGGGTGGCACGGGATACATGCGGACGTGCATTGTCCTGTTGGAACAGCAAGTTCCCTTGCCGGTCTAGGAATGGTAGAACGATGGGTTCGATGACGGTTTGGATGTACCGTGCACTATTCAGTGTCCCCTCGACGATCACCAGTGGTGTACGGCCAGTGTAGGAGATCACTCCCGACACCATGATGCCGGATGTTGGCCCTGTGTGCCTCGGTCGTATGCAGTCCTGATTGTGGCGCTCACCTGCACCGCGCCAAACACGCATACGACCATCATTGGCACCAAGGCAGAAGCGACTCTCATCGCTGAAGACGACACGTCTCCATTCGTCCCTCCATTCACGCCTGTCGCGACACCACTGGAGGCGGGCTGCACGATGTTGGGGCGTGAGCGGAAGACGGCCTAACGGTGTGCGGGACCGTAGCCCAGCTTCATGGAGACGGTTGCGAATGGTCCTCGCCGATACCCCAGGAGCAACAGTGTCCCTAATTTGCTGGGAAGTGGCGGTGCGGTCCCCTACGGCACTGCGTAGGATCCTACGGTCTTGGCGTGCATCCGTGCGTCGCTGCGGTCCGGTCCCAGGTCGACGGGCACGTGCACCTTCCGCCGACCACTGGCGACAACATCGATGTACTGTGGAGACCTCACGCCCCACGTGTTGAGCAATTCGGCGGTACGTCCACCCGGCCTCCCGCATGCCCACTATACGCCCTCGCTCAAAGTCCGTCAACTGCACATACGGTTCACGTCCACGCTGTCGCGGCATGCTACCAGTGTTAAAGACTGCGATGGAGCTCCGTATGCCACGGCAAACTGGCTGACACTGACGGCGGCGGTGCACAAATGCTGCGCAGCTAGCGCCATTCGACGGCCAACACCGCGGTTCCTGGTGTGTCCGCTGTGCCGTGCGTGTGATCATTGCTTGTACAGCCCTCTCGCAGTGTCCGGAGCAAGTATGGTGGGTCTGACACACCGGTGTCAATGTGTTATTTTTTCCATTTCCAGGAGTGTATATATTAAATTGAAGGCTCATTGACAAAAACCACTGTTTGAAGATGGTCGTCAGTGGAGGAGATTTTTGGCACAATGGATAATGCAATCTGCCATGGTGCTGAGAATTCATCTCAAAAAAAAAAAAAAAAAAAAAAAAAAAAAAAAAAAAAAAAAAAAAAAAAAAAAAAAAACAGAAAATTAAAAATCGATATTAGCGGATTTGACATGCAGGTATCACCATTTCTTCCTTGGTACCAGTATCAGTAACAAACATGACATGCAGTCGCTGGCCGCTGTGAGTAGCTTTGGCAGGATCAGCTAAAATCTAAGTGTATTAATATTGAGCCATTAGGCATGGTGATAGGCCAACGATTTTACCAGAGAAACTTCATAATTTTTTCGTGCTATGACTCAAGTATGCAAGGATAGAATGGGTATTACATCACATGATGCTCTTGTCCCTCCCCTCCACTTCTCCCCTTCCATGTACAGTAAAATCCACATTGGGACAAAGTGAGGCAACGGTGCAGAAAGAAGTAGTTGTATCAGGTGAGCTGGTGTTTTCTGGCAACTATTCGCACCTCCCAGGCTGAATATGCAGTCACACTGTTAATAACCGGGGTGTGAACTGATTGTGCACGAAAAATTGGGCCAGTGTGATATCTGCCATATACAAATAAATATGTGGAATTGGATGACTGACTCATACATTAATAATTTGGGATTAAAGGAGACCACTCACAGAAAAGTACAAGTGTTGAGTCGTCAACAAGCACACGCTAAAGAAGGAAGTTATCCTCTGATGAAATAGAATACACAAACACATGGTACTGACTAGCATTTGTAGAAGATGACAATCTTTGCTGCATTTATCAACAAATCTTGGGGTGTTACATATCTGACCAAACTGCAGAATAACTAAAATTGAAGTAAGAACTGCAGAATCCACTGGTGATGCTATGAGTTGCAGACAGTTTAGTTAGCTCTTGATAACTGCTATGTCTAGATTTACTGTTTACACAGGGTAATAGTTTCTTGCAGCCTGTCCATTAACTGGTACATGTATGGATAGCACCTATGTTGTTCTCCTGCATCCCATTATTCCAGATGTTGGAACTAAAGTGTGGTTCTCTGTCAGACTGTATGTTCATTTTCTTTCACCTAGCTTTGCAGAATAGTCATCAGTTAACTTACGAAACACAGTCTTAGCTGTAGCTTTTCGTGGAGGACACAATTTAATGTGCAACCACAATATATATAAAATTCCAGAATTTTTTAGGTAAAGGGCCAGAAAAATCCAGACACAACAATTCTAAAGCATCATTATGTCTGATGCTTTACATCATACATCTGTGGTACAATCTGAAATTTTAGCCTTCTGCCATCTGTCATAGGATCTAATCCTCTCAATGACTTTATGTGTCATATTATACAAATCTATGGTTTCCAATGCTTTCGCCACAAACTTCTTTGGTCCAAAATGACCATAATCCAAATGATAACAATCAGTTATTTCTGCTATGTGTTGCACCCAACATGATCACCAATCCTCTCAATTTACATTTTTCCTTGTAACATAACACCACTGTAGCTCTTACAGTACTGTCTCAGTTTTACAGACTCTTCATTGCCATATTTGCTTTTGACTGTCTTTAGGCAGTCATCTTCATTCTGGTGATGTATCATATTCTTACAGATGGACTCCATTTTCTTTTTCTCTCTTGCTGTCTCGAAATACAGGAATTTGAATGTTCCGTCATAATCATTTTACCTGGCAAATTCACTAACGTCTTCAGGTAGATGTGAGAATGTAATCACATTTTCAATCTATTCTCTTAATTTAAGTGATGTCAAGGTCAAATTGCTGCAGGAAAATTGACAGTCTCCATTTACCCTTGCAATACCAACCCATTTACACAGGGAGGCAAAAGAAACAATGGTCTTAGCCCAATGTTGGCTGCACCGAAGCTGAGTTTATTCCAAGGTTTCTCTCTCTCAAATTCTAGTAAAGCCAGCTGGTACCCTTTGTAGAATAGTAGGAGGCTTTTTACGAGATCTTTATTAGGCACAATTGCTTCAGGTCTTAATAACCCCAATATCCTGCATCTTTCGACCTCCAGCACTTCTCGCTGGGAGATAAAATGTGGTGCAGTATTATCCACCTTGACGCATATACTGCATTTAGTGACTTCTTTCTCTATACCCACTGTTTGTAGCTGTCCCTTAAAGTACCCTTAGCCAATCTTCAGTCTTACCATGAGCTTAATTTCTCTTGAAGCATGGCTTCGACATCATTAGCTTGCCATATTATTTTTGGATGTTGGTCCAACATTCTGCATGCTGCTTGATAGGTTCCCGGGATTTACGCCGGATCATATTGTAGAAACCGCACAATATTTCAGCGAGACAACTGCCCGCCATCTTCAGGTGCTACTGTCGCGTCGCTGAGAAGCGCGCCAATTTATATGCTGGCTTTCTAGAACAGCGCAGGCGCCAGCGGGGCATAACGTCATCGAAGACCAATCGTAGACAGCGTCGAATACCAGAGTCCTCTGCTGAAGAAACGGGTCGTGGTCTGCGGAAGCGCGCCGCGGCGCGGGAAAATGCGGCCGGGAGCGACGGACCCCGTTCGCGCGCGCGATTTAAGCATCTGCGCTAAGGCTTCCCATATGCGTTGACTCGGCGCGGTTGCTAATCTGTGGCTGACGATTCCTTAGAGCCGCCAAGGCTGGTTCCCAGGCTTTGCTCAGGTGAAACCCCGTGTCTCTGTTTAATAGGTCACTGCTTATACGTATTTCGACCGCCTCTTTGATGATGGAGTCCCAGTATGTGGAAGCATGAGAGAGGATCTTAGTTTCTTCATAATTCATGCCGTGTCCCGTGTCAGACGTGTCGTACGGTCAAAGACAGATGCGACGAACATAAACGTCACACGAGGTTGGGTCAGCCAGAGAAGTCTGCGGTTGCTGAACATTGCCTTGACACGGGACACGGCATGAATTATGAAGAAACTAAGATCCTCTCTCATGCTTCCACATACTGGGACTCCATCATCAAAGAGGCGGTCGAAATACGTATAAGCAGTGACCTATTAAACAGAGACACGGGGTTTCACCTGAGCAAAGCCTGGGAACCAGCCTTGGCGGCACTAAGGAATCGTCAGCCACAGATTAGCAACCGCGCCGAGTCAACGCATATGGGAAGCCTTAGCGCAGATGCTTAAATCGCGCGCGCGAACGGGGTCCGTCGCTCCCGGCCGCATTTTCCCGCGCCGCGGCGCGCTTCCGCAGACCACGACCCGTTTCTTCAGCAGAGGACTCTGGTATTCGACGCTGTCTACGATTGGTCTTCGATGACGTTATGCCCCGCTGGCGCCTGCGCTGTTCTAGAAAGCCAGCATATAAATTGGCGCGCTTCTCAGCGACGCGACAGTAGCACCTGAAGATGGCGGGCAGTTGTCTCGCTGAAATATTGTGCGGTTTCTACAATATGATCCGGCGTAAATCTCGGGAACCTATCAAGCAGATGCAGCGCCGGGAAAGCCTCAAACAGCACATTCTGCATGCTGCTTCCTAATCCACCTACGTAGGATTGTTATTACCATCACCTTAGTGATGGTTTGGACAGGTTCTCGCCCAACAAATGGAATCATCAGACCTTTCCAAGACAGACTATCAGTTTATTAATTGCCATTGATTCCTGCGTAACCATGGACTCAAATAAAGTTTACCTTGTTGCTTTACCCTAACCTCACAAGGGCGGCATGGCATTCTGCAACGTTCTTTGACCTCGTTCCAAGGCTGATATTTGAGAGCTGCTTGGCTACCTGAATGGCTGTAGAGACCATGCTCCTTGTAGCACTTATGTAGGTCCTCCTCAGCGCACACTCGGCTAGCAGATGCAGTATTTCCGCCTGCATTACCATGAACAGCTTCTTCCCTAGAGAGGCTGCTCTCTCTAGTCTAGGCTGTGTCCCACACATACACCAGTCCAAGCATCTGTTTTTGGCCCATCAGTAAACCAGGTTATGTCTCCTGAACAGTATCGACGTCCGATCTTCCACTGCTTTCTTTTTCTGATTAATACCTTGAAAGGTTTATTTAAGCAGCTGGTAGTTGTTACATAGTCAGCCGGCATGTCCCTGGCCTTTCCTATGTCTACCGCACTCATATAATGTAAGAAATTCTGGATTTCCTAAAAGTTTCCAGTTATTGTCAGTAGTTAACTTGTATGCCCCTGCTGCTTCCTCCATTATAATCCAAATGTGTAATGGGGCCTGTCCAGCATGGTCTACGTCCCAGGACTGGGTGTGCTGTAGTTCCTTCTGTTATGGCTAAGCAGGATGATCTCTGCACCTTGCCAAGCTCCTTAGCAGCGATCTTCTGTTGTATTTTATTCCGCCATAGCTTATTATAGGACTTATTACAGTGTGTACATCCAGTGTAGGCTTCTGTGGCTTAGACCACACTTTTTACCACAAACCATCCTAGCGCACATAAGGGCATCTTTCACCACAGAACTTACATTCTTTATATCTGAGGTTCAAGGAAGTATCGCATCTAGGTTTATCCCTAGAGACTTCAGTGCCACCTGTACTGTAGAATTTTGTCGAAGAGCTTGAGATTACAGTAAGTATTCTAGACGTACTTCCTCGTCAATGGTACTACAACACTCTTAGACGAGTCTATTCGCCACTAGTTCCACAGTAGTGGGAACATAACGGCTCCTTGCCACCCTCTGGTGGTGCTGATCTTCAAAATGGTTCAAATGGCTCTGAGCACTATGGGACTTAACAGCTATGGTCATCAGTCCCCTAGAACTTAGAACTACTTAAACCCAACTAACCTAAGGACAGCACACAACACCCAGCCATCACGAGGCAGAGAAAATCCCTGACCCCGCCGGGAATCGAACCCGGGAACCCGGGCGTGGGAAGCGAGAATGCTACCGCACGACCACGAGATGCGGGCTGCTGATCTTCATTTTCTCATTCAACATGATGGCTTCTATCTTTCATTTACTCAGACTGGTGTTAATCCATCTACATATGGTGGTCTTAACACCATGTTCTTCTTCTGTTGTAACCATAGATTCGTAAGTCGTACTGCTAAAAGCCCCTTCAATAACTACAAAGATGCAGAGCGCAATTCCCTGATGTGTTGCGCTTTTTCCACCTCCTCAACAAGCTGGTGAAGTCCTGTTTCACATGGTGCGGCTGGTTGATACTCATGCTGGTTTACATGTAGAAGAACCTCAGTTAAGCTTCCTTCCCTAACATGTATATTAACCAGGTTTCTATTGTCTTTAGGAGAAAGGAGGCCAGACTGATCGCTCTCATAACCTTAGCCTTGGTATAAATGTTCAAATGTGTGTGAAATCTTATGGGACTTAACTGCTAAGGTCATCAGTCCCTGAGCTTACACACTACTTAACCTAAATTATCCTAAGGACAAACACACACACCCATGCCCGGGTAAGGACTCGAACCTCCTCTGGGACCAGCCTTGGCATAATCAATCCACTTTGCTTCAGAATGAAGGCAACCTTCACTGTCCTCCAAGAATTAAGAATTTCTCCTGCTGCTAGGGTGATTTTAAAACCAGTGTGTATAGGAATCAAATTAGTTGCTCTTCTGCTTGTTGCGGCAGAGCAAGAAAGATTCTATTCGTGACAATACGGAAGCAATTCGAAAAATCGCTCAGTTTTCAATTAACTTAAGTGCGACTAGGGTGACCAAATTTATTCAAGATGGTGGATCCAAGATGGCGGCCATAGATGTGGAAACATCGCAATGACATCATGGTGGGAACATCAAATTTTGGCAGGAAAATAGATCAAATTAGGTTACCTCCACTAACCTAACCCCCTCCCCACCACTCCTCCCTCCACTCACCAAGAAAATGGCGGGAAAATTTTCGCATGAAGTTCAAATTTTGGCAGGAAAAGAGGTCACTTGGGCTACCTCCACTAACCTAAGTCATCCAACCACCACCTCTGCCTTGGAATTAGCGGGAAAAAACTCAGTGTATGCTGGGCTGCTGGATACGATGGACATAAATCTTTATTTTGCATGCATTGTTTATTTAAACAATTTGAGTTGTCATAGGCGGCAGCTCCATCCAGTATGTTCACTATGAGGTCTTGAGTCCAACTGACCTAGTACACAGTACCGCCACTGTAGCGCACTGTTGTATTTCCCATGACATAATCCAAGATGGTGGTGTGGGGAGAAAATGCCAGGAAAAGGACTCAGTCTGTGTCTGGCTGCTGGAGCGGAAGGAGTATACTTTATTTATTTTCAGTGGGAAGCCGGAACAATTTATTTAGGGATGGACTTAACATAGATTATTTATTGCAGTGATATGAAACACTCGCCCTGGCGTGCTGTGGGCCACAATAAATAGCCTACAGATCTGCAAACTACTCGTAAATTACCGACATAATGCATTGCGTTGACGTACAGAGATGCAAACAACTAGTAAATTGTCAAAATAATGCATGTAAAACGAACTGCAAGCGTGATTACTAATTGTAAACTGGCGAAATAATGCATTGCACAGCCTACAGATATATTCACAAAATAATGCAGTACACTAACGTACAGACACATTCACTACACCTAAAATTTTCAAAATAAAGCATGTATAATGCTCTGTAGATGTGCTCACGACGCTTAAACAGCTGAATAACGCAGTGCACAAACACTCATTGCATGTAAAAGCGGATTCGAATTATCATTAAGAAATTCGACCGCAACATATCAGTGAACTGTTCCCTACAGAGGTCCAAGGCAGAATGATGACCAGATGTGTCAGGCGTGCACACTAGTCCAGCCTGTCCCACATGCGAGACACCTCTGCCTCCACAGGTGTTTACCTGGCCGCCACCATGGCTGCTGCGATGACGCATTGCCTTCATATCTGTGGGTCCAGTGCTGGCGTAATTGCCAAGCGAGATATTTGCCTAGTGGCCCAACCTCATAGGCACAGCTAAAAGGTTGTCAGTGTAATACTGACATCTCATATCTGTGTAAATAACAGCCAAGTCTCCCTCTGGACGCGAAATAGAGATCTCTTTCAATGCTTTCAGAAACTCTTTACGAAAATATCCCAGAATAACATAGGATACATTTATTGCTAGCGATCCTAATGGGACAGCCTATGTGTGACGTGTTACCCTTCCCATAAATCGTAACGTCCTGCTTTCGACATATGTCTCAGAAATGGTAAACATTCCCCTTGATCTCACCGCTAAAAGCCTTCATCATGTCTGTACAAGCTTGCGAAAACACCATTCATCACAAAAGCATTCTTGTTGTTTGGAAAGAGAGCACAGTCAAAGCACAGATGGGAAAATCAGACCAGTTATGCAAACAGAATTCGAAGCACTGTCCTACAGAAGAGGAAAACGGCTGGAATTTTCGACGTCCGACAGCTGCTAGTCTGGAGATGTTCTAATGCCACAGTGGCAGATGATGGACAGCATCCCACCAGAGATACCTTGCCATATCTTGTTCAAACCTGTCTGTAGAGACTCCTATGCCTCCTCACAAAGGATGTCTTGTGAATGAATGGATCATTCTGATTGACTCTTACTGAATTTACCTGCCAAACTGCTGCTGCTGCCAGTGTGGGAGTACTGTCCGCCTTTTTTTTTTCTTCGGACGAGACTTTCAATGACAAAACTGTTTTGCGAAGATCGCCGGATTGTACTGACAGTTAAACTACGCAAAAGTGGTCTCAGATCATGAAATATGGAAAGACACTTCCTCAGTTACACTTTCCTGCTGTTGTCGAGGAAAGCTAAAATATTTCAGCAAGGATCCTATCTCCAACCCAGATGTATCACCAAATACCATATGATGTAGTAAACAGACAATTCGTATCCTGCACCATACAAAATCACCACTTCAGCATCCTGCACATAGCTACCGACCACTAGGCACTAGTACATACACCACCGATACAGATAGCAAAACCACATGCACCATATATACTTCTTGCAGCACTAGATATTTCCCTCTAGGTTGAGCGGTCACCCACCACAGCCGACGATCACAAGTCATCTGCCCCCGCACACACACTAGCCTGACACGTCACCAGAGCACCCTCAGCGGTGTCACTCACCGAACTGCTATACAAAGGCTGGGTCAGTTCTCCTTCGCACAAAGGCATTACGGTTTTTGACCTCGACGTGCTTGCTTGCTTGCTTTCTACACCCACTCCAGACAATGGGATTACAAGAACATATATATTTTCACATGGTTCACCAGTATATCATACCATTTACATGATACTTCTCGATATCAAGCACATAGCAATGTTGCTTGCTTAGCAGTATCGTTTACACAGTGTAATTATGAAGATATAGACTGGAAATTATTCATCTAGAAACCCGAAACTTTAGCGAGGTGCAGTGAGGAGGAACATGCTGTAAACCATGGAGACGAGAAACTTATCTCATTTGGGAAGGCATTTACCTGAAAACTCGAAGAAATAGAGGAAACTGATGATTACACTCGTGAATACCGGTGTCGCTGGTATAATAGATTCCAAATCATCCTTACAATTTACAAAGTCAACTATGGTGTTTCTCATGTCTAGAGAACCAGGAAACGTGCCTTCGACCCGTCTTTCACCTGCTAGACGCACACAACACACACCACAATCGATGTTCTCTACAATCAAATAACTACGGAAAATCTGCACAAGCAGTCATCTGGACAAATTACATGGGAGGGAATAATGGTCCAACGCAAACACATGTCCATATTGAATCTACTCGTATTTCTACGGACAGCACAAGCGATCACGAAGGCTGTCCAACACATACTGAATTTTGCCGGCCGCGGTGGTCTAGCAGTTCTAGGCGCTCAGTCCGGAGCCGCGCGACTGCTACGGTCGCAGGTTCGAATCCTGCCTCGGGCATGGATGTGTGTCCTTAGGTTATTTAGGTTTAAGTAGTTCTAAGTTCTAGGGGACTGATGACCATAGATGTTAAGTCCCATAGTGCTCAGAGCCATTTGAACCATTTTTTGAACATACTGAATTTTAGTTCGCTATTCAGCCATCTACAGGGTGATACGGTTAGATCAGCTACATTGCTGTACCCCAGATGGTCTTTCCATTCATGTGGCCTCAGCTGTAAGCTAGAAACGTTAATCGTTCCCGCATCAGATCATCACCACCATGTGCCACGCACCCCCTGGCAGAATCGTCCTAGCAAACCGGCCACATATATTTGATCACTGTACTTATTCTTAAATATTACCATTGCGGCCTCAGTCGGATGACATTCGACAATGAGCGAGTTTGGAAATACCAGATGCTGACAGCTGTGGCTCTGGAAATAGAAATATCTCTACCACTCTTATGACTGGACACACAGTACAAAAATATTTCATTCCCTTTGCGGATATCTCAGTTTTCCACCTCAAATCCATACCTCCCTTATAACAGGACAAAATTACTTTCACTGCACATCCCGAACACACACTTACTTTTAAGCCTGCTGCTCAAGGCGAATCCATCACGCAGCCCCACTACTACGTATAATACTTCACCAATAACTGAATGCTGGTGATACGAAACAATACTGAGCGAAAATCAGCGATAGGTGGACATGTCCCATAAATTTTTCTTGCGAGTGGTATCAGAGTGTCTGAAACGTCCCCTTTGAACAATTTTTACATATGAAACGTCCACTTAGAAAAATTATACAAGACTGTGCTTAACCTGACACACATTATTATTTAGCGCAACGCAATCTGACTTTCAAAAATCCCTACAAAAGAATGGCCCTGACTAACATTAACCTGTACCTTTCACAAATAACTTACCTCACAAAAATCTTCATTACTGGAACTACTGCAATACAGCGAGCGCCACTACTGCCAGCTAAATAAAAGATTCAAACTACAGAAGGCACTAACTACTGATAGGGATAGTTAGCAAATAAAAGATATTAATAGAGAACAAACAATGTATTTACCTTAATAGTCATAATATATATATAGCAGTTTATGACAAATTACAAATCTCCGCCATCTCTCTCCCCACATCCACCACTGCTGGCGGCTCACCTCCAACTGTGCAACGCTACGCGCTGTTCACATCCAGCTGCCGCTGCCCAACACTACAATGGCAGACAACAATGCAAACTAGCCACAGGCTGCACACAGCACATCCAGTGATTTTCATACAGAGCGCTACGTAACGTTGCCAATAAGAAAATATAAACAGCCTACTTACATGCCAGTGATTTTCATACAGAGCGCTACGTAACGTTGCCAATAAGAAAACATAAACAGCCTACTTACATAGCCCCCATGCTCCCCACAAAAAATTTTACAAAATATTTTTGGGCAGTGGCCAATAATGATTTGAAAAATTTTTTCATAATTACAATAACAAAGATATCAAATGCACACACTTATTTATACAATGTTGGTCAAAAGCTAAAATTTTCTCACAGTCCATAAAGACAGTCCAGATTGTTCATCACTGTAAAATTGCAGTGTTTTACTCAAAGTCTGAGCAGTAAAAGAAAATGCACACGAGAGTAGTGGATTTCCATGGAGTCTTGAAGAAGTAGTGTTGTCCTTCCAACGGAAAGACAGTGCTGACACTTGACATGCTGACAGGTAATGGGCCACAACAGAGCAAACCCACAGCAGAGTCAGTCGAAGTTGATGAATATTGGTAGGTAGGTCATCACAGAGCAGACCCACTGGAGTCCTGGTAGAGATTACGGTATTGGTGGGCCACCAGAGGTGCAGACCCACTGCAGTCCTTGTAGAGATGGCCAGCAGCCATCTGTTGCGACTGTGCAGGTGCACATTCACCATCGAAGAGTCTTGCGGAGAATATAGCAAGTCCATAACCACCACTTGTGCACTCACAAAGTTTTTGGAATTGTCCTTAGAACCAGTAATGCTGTTATCCAGTCCCTTGCTGAATTATTAACACACATGTAAACACTAAGAGCCCCAACTTCTCACATATTGTCCATATACTATGACCAACAGAAATGTGTGCAGTGAAATGTAACTTACAAGTTACTTAATTTGATGAACTGGTGTCAATTACAATTTTATAACATAAGAATACAATAACAAAGGTACAAAATACATCATTAAAAACATAACAATACAGATAACATTTGTAGTACAGGCTTTACAAAAGAATAGAAATAACATATACATCAGTGTTACAGGAATTATGACATAAGTACATACATAAAAGATCAGAATAACTTGCGAAACATCAACTTCACATATGAGCAACAAAACAGAACAGATAAATAATGTCTAAGCATATTAACAAGGTAAATAACATATTATTAATGCCAATTATATTCGAGGAGAACAGTATTCCTCATCATAGTGAATGTAGCTTAATATTAGGAAAAAAATTCTATGAAACTACACAGAGACAGGAAGAAAACAACTACACAAGGGTACACAAACACATAGTGGGATAACACAAAAGGAAAGGACAGGGATTGTTTTCAGTGTAACATTTGGTACTGCAGTCCACCCCAAAACTTCATTCCATATATCTTTCCTCTTATTTCAACATTTGTTTCCACCAAAAAAATCCTATCCAAGCATGCTTTCTGTATTTATATGTTCACATATTTCTTACCTCATTATTTATTTTCCATTATCTTACCTCATCATTTATTTCCAAGAAAATCCTACCTAAACCTGTTGTCCCTAAACTCTACTTTTTTTGCTCATATCCTCTTTCAAAATACTTTTTTGGCCAAACCATTTTCTTATAGCTTCTCAATGCATTTCTTCCAATTCATCACAGTTAGTTTCTTATATAGTCTACCCCCTCTTAAGCTAACTTAAATCTACTGAGCTCAGATATATATACCAAGGGACGAGGCAATGTAGCATCACATAAAACAATTAACATAAACAGCAATGAAAAAAAATGCCAATTTGCAAAGCAAGCAGCAGTAAATCTAAATTACCAAGCAATGCAACATTACAACTAATATGAGCCAATGTGCAGTAACAAGAAAAATAAGTCAGTAGTAAAACTAGCTTAACAGAGTAACACAATTTAAAATTCAGTAGCACTATGCCTGGCAAACAGCAGCAGCAAATATAAAAAATATAAAAAATATAAAACTTATATCTATACATGACAAAGCTCAAGCAGAAAAAATATTACAGTAAAAATGGCCATGTTTAATACCTATGTCACATCTTAACACTAAAGTGATGCATCACGAGAACTTACACTAGCAGATAAGTTACCAAATCGTAAAGAAATTATTTATGCAATTCCTGTGAAGGGAAATGTCTATTTATGTGCCCTTGTTTTCTTGGAAGTAGATCATAAATTTCTTATTGACTGGATCTGTAGGCATAAAATAACTATATTAGTACATTTATTAAATTTTATTTTAACCAATGCTGCAGTGCAGCTAGAAACTAGATATTAAAGAAAATGAGCAAATATGTACAAAGGACAGCATGAAACATCATTCATTAGCCATATGGCATTTCATAACGGAGTAAAAATTCCCTCAATTCTAGAGAAAGACGCTTGTCATAATCGGGTGAGCAGATGTAAGCGTGTCGTGTTTGCGGTGCTTTCTACAAAGGTATGTCAAAAGCGAGGATAATGGCCTCCCTTTTTTTTTCTTTTCTACCTGAGCGTCTGAAAAGGCTTGTTCTCCAGGTGTCTGACACAGCTGTGTGCCCACAACGCACGTGCAGGTGGTCACTTAACTTTCTTACGGAAATATTTACGACAGCAGTTTCCGCTACAGTGACAGTCTCATATAAAAATTTCACAGGTCGAGAATTTACGTTGCAAATGTGTAGAAACAAAATCCTATGAATATAACAGTGTCCAAAAATTTTCGCCGGCATTGTGATACATTCATGCATCTACACACATTTCATAACTCTTAAAGTACAATTCTTGGTTTCCAACATCCTTTTTCACAAATCAGCGTCCCTAAGCACTACTCATTATTCCTTACCTTATTCGTTGACACTTCTTCAATATTTCATCATAACATACGTAGCATAATCAAATAACTCATATAGCATCAGCTTATTAATCATAAACATACCTCAGCAGCATAATACACATCGTCATCGTAATAATAACATCATAACACCTCAGTCAAATCTCAAAAACGTCGTAGCTTTCTGCAATAGTTTCAAAACCTAAAGAAAATTCTCTGCTCATTTCAGTAGTGTCATCTACCTCAAACGTACTTTAAAAATCATGATCTCATACCAAATAAATCATTCAAAGCTCTCATAGTATCACAATGGTACCAAAAAATTATGAACAGTTCACAAAGTACAGACAAAATACAATTTCGTAAGTGTGAAGTTATACAACAGTGTAATCATGTAAACATCTGTCACTGACGTAATAAAAAAGTTTGTCTCTCTCAGTTAAATGATCAGACAGCTGTGTAATTTATGTGTTAGAGAAATATGGTACCGATGTGTAAAGTTGTATAAGACAATACCATATTAGCTAGGGCTCCTTGTGCTTGCCAAACACATGGTACACAAAGTAAGCGTGCACCCCCCTGAGGATTATTGTAATTATACCCTCAGGTGTTCCAGATTACAGCAATGGAATGAAATGTATCACAGAAAACTTTCTTTGTAATTCAAAAATCTTTAAAAATAAATGTTTTAAGTACACCTTTCTTTTTTTCTACCTGTGCTTCTGACGGGGCACTCACTAATGACTTGTTCTCCTGGCGTCTGACACAGCTGCATGCCCACGACGCATTACGTGCAGGTGGTCACTTAACTTTCTTACGGAAATATTTACGACAGCAGTTTCTGCTACAGTGACAGTCTCATTTAAAAATTTCACAGATCGAGAATTTACGTTGCAAATGTGTAGAAACAAAATCCTATGAATATAACAGTGTCCAAAAAATTTTCGCCGGCATTGTGATACATTCACGCATTTACACACATTTCATAACTCTTAAAGTACGATTCTTGGTTTCCAACATCCTTTTTCACAAGTCAAGAGTCCCTAACTTCTATTCATTATTCATATACATATAAACACATAATCACATTCCTCATATATGGTAGCATCATCTTATTGACATAAACATACCTCAACAGCATAATACACATCGTCGTCGTAAAAATAACATCATGACACCTCAGTCAAATCTCAAAAATTTCGTAGCTTTCTGCAATAATTTCAAAATCTAAAAAAATCCTCTGCTCATGTCAAAAGTGTCATCTGCCGCAAACGTACTTTAAAACTCGTGATCCCATACCAAATACATCATTCAAAGCTCTCATAGTATCACAATGGTTCTGAAAAAATATGAACAGTTCACAAAGTACAGACAAAATACAATTTCATAAGTGTGAAGTTACCCAACTGTGTAATTGTGTAAACATCTGTCACTGACGTAGTAAAGAAGTTTGTCTCTCTCAGTTAAATGATCAGATAGCTATGTAATTTATGTATTAGAGAAATATGGTACCGATGTGTAAAGTTGTATAAGCAAATACCATATTAGCTAGGGCTCCTTGTGCTTGCCAAACACATGGTACACAAAGTAAGCGTGCACCCCCCTGAGGATTAATGTAATTATATCCTCAGGTGTTCCAGATTACAGCAATGGAATGAAATGTATCACGGAAAACTTTCTTTGTAATTCAAAAATCTTTAAAAATAAATGTTTTAAGTACAAAATTAATCTCTCAAATACATGTCCTGTAGCGCTAAATATGCGTCTTGCTGTAAGATAATCTCTGTGGAAGTGTCGTAGTTATCGTCCTCCGAAAGCTAAGTTCTGCAGAAGTCAATGTACTTACCTCATGATAAACAAAAGTGAAATGCTTTGCGTATAGATATCTTAGTTATTACGCTTATTGCCGTGATGAAGAAAGTACTGTGCTGTAACGTATTGTTGTGCTACAGAAAAGGCTGTCTGCTTGTAGCTATACCACAAAAGTTACCACTAAAACATGTTTTGCTTTCCAGAAGAATTCAGAAAAACCGTGCAGATATAAAACAGATACTCCGCAAAAGCAACAATGTAAATTGTGTCACACATTATTAGCGTCGTGATATAATCGTGTAGCTGTCACATAAATTAACCACTGTGTCATCTGGTATCTCACAGAAAGTACTTTAAATCCAGAATGTATTTTCAAGGAAACCAAAATGTTGCATTAAAATCTCATTAGCAGTACTGGTAAATGTTCTAAGTATGTGAGCCTTATAGTCGTTACGTAATCGTGCAACTAACAAGCAAGAATGCACACACACAATTACACTGTGTCGTCTGTTCGCAATAACAATGCATTCGTGATTTCTGTTTAAATAAGTTCTCTTGGTTCTTGACTGGATATTTAACTTCAAACATTGTTGCATGGTAACAGTTTCTAAAGCATACTAGAACGTGAAGTGAAACGTTTTATGGCAAAGACAAAGTTAAAAAGCAGATTATCTTTCAATAAACGGTTTTACATGTGAAATGTGGTGTAAACCTTTACTCTTCCTAGTACGCAGAATTTCAACTTGAATGCAATTATCATGCAGTATTCGTCCGTAAAGAATGCTGGAATTTTGCTCAAGGTTAGCGTCAATGTTATTTTTCCCTGAGCCAGCGGGCGCAGGTGGCTGCCTGCGGTGCGAGTCATTGTCTGTTTCTTTGTTGGCGCGCGCCGTTACTGGGATTTGGAGACCCAACTTCTACAAATTCGCCTTGCCGATAGGGCTCTGCTCTGCTTAAATTTCGCCAGTTCTGATGATATTCAGGTCTGTCGTTATGTCGGTAGTTGACATAGTTTCTTGTTTGTCGGTCATGTGGTGGAGAATTTCTCCCGGAATCGTAACTGCGTGGTGGACCGTTGCGTCTGAAGTTATTCTGTCTCCCTTGATAATAATAGTTCTGATTACCATATTGTCTGTTTCTATGGTTATCTCTGTGATAGTCATTACCACAGAGAGGTGATCTTTCCCTGTAATTATTACTGCTCTGCCAACGGTTGTCATACGGGTGGTGTCTGTTTTGGTCACGATTTGTTTGCGTGGTAACAGTTTCTAAAGCATACTAGTAACGTGAAGTGAAACGTTTTATGGCAAAGACAAAGTTAAAAAGCAGATTATCTTTCAATAAACGGATTTACATGTGAAATGTGGTGTAACCCTTTACTCTTCTCAGTGACTTGCTCTATTATCCGCAAGACTCTTCAATGGTGATTGTGCACCTGCACAGTCGCAGCAGATGGCTGCTGGCCATCTCTACAAGGACTACAGTGGGTCTGCATCTTTGATGACCCACCAATACCATTATTTCTACATGGACTACAGTGGGTCTGCGCGTTTGATGGCCCACCAATACCATTATTTCTACAAGGACTGCAGTGGGTCTGTGCCTCTGGTGGCCCACCAATACCGTAATCTATACCAGGACTACAGTGGGTCTGCTCTGTGATGACCTACCTACCAATCTTCTTCAAAACGTCGAATGACTCTGCTGTGGGTTTGCTCTGTAGTGGCCCATTACCTGTCTGCATGTCAAGAGTCAGCACTGTCTTTCTGTTGGAAGGACACCACTACTTCTTCAAGACTGCATGGAAATCCACTACTTCCGTGTGCATTTTCTTTTACTGCTCAGACTTTGAGGAAAACACTGCAATTTTACTGTGATGAACAATCTGGACTGTCTTTATGGACTGTGAGAAAATTTTAGCTTTTGACCAACATTGTATCAATAAGTGTGTGCATTTGATATCTTTGTTATTGTAATTATGAAAAATTTTTTCAAATCATTATTGGCCACTGCCCAAAAATATTTTGTAAAATTTTTTGTGGGGAGCATGGGGGCTATGTAAGTAGGCTGTTTATGTTTTCTTTATGTAAGTAGGCTGTTTTATGTTTTCTTATTGGCAAAGTTACATAGCGCTCTATATGAAAATCACTGGCTGTGCTGTGTGCAGTCTGTGGCTAGTTTGCATTGTTGTCTGCCATTGTAGTGTTGGGCAGCGGCAGCTGGATGTGAACAGCGCGTAGCATTGCGCAGTTGGAGGTGAGCCGCCAGCAGTGGTGGATGTGGGGAGAGAGATGGCAGAGTTTTGTAATTTGTCATGAACTGCTGTATATATGATGATATTAAGGTAAATACAGTGTTTGTTCTCTATTAATTAGAATAATTTATACAAGACTATGCTTAAACTGACACAAAATATTATTTAGCGCAACGCAATCTGACTTTCAAAAATCCCTACAAAAGAATGGCCCTGACTAACATTAAACTATACCTTTCACAAATAACTTACCTCACAAAAATCTTCATTACTCGAACTACTGCAATACAGCGAGCGCCACTATTGCCAGCTAAATAAAAGATTCAAACTACAGAAGGCACTAACTACTGATAGGGATAGTTAGCAAATGAAAGATATTAAGAGTGAACAAACAATGTATTTACCTTAATATCATCAAAAGTCATAATATATGTAATTTCAAAACTCCGCCATTTCCTTCCACACATCCACCACTGCTGGCGGCTCACCTCTAACTGCGCAACGCTACGCGCTGTTCACATCCAGCTGCCGCTGCCCAACACTACAATGGCAGACAACAATGCAAACTAGCCACAGACTGCACACAGCACAGCCAGTGATTTTCATATAGAGCGCTACTTAATGTTGCCAATAAGAAAACATAAACAGCCTACTTACATAGCCCCCATGCTCCCCACAAAAAATTTTACAAAATATTTTTGGGCAGTGGCCAATAAAGATTTGAAAAAATTTTTCATAATTACACTAACAAAGATATCCAATGCACACACTTATTGATATAATGTTGGCCAAAAGTTAAAATTTTCTCACAGTCGATAAGGACAGTCCTGATCATTCATCATAATAGTAATTACAGTTTTCTTTCACAAAGCCTCATTAGTAAAAAAATTGCATACAGAAGTAGTGGATTTCCATGCAGTCTTGAAGAAGTAGTGGTGTCCTTCCAACGGAAAGACAGTGCTGACCCTTGACATGCTGACAGGTAATGGGCCACAACAGAGCAAACCCACAGCAGAGTCATTCGAACTTTTGAAGAATATTAGTAGCTAGGTCATCACAGAGCAGACCCACTGCAGTCCTTGTAGAAATTGTGGACAGGCCCACTGTAGTCCTTGTAGAGACGGCCAGCAGCCATCTGTTGCGATTGTGCAGGTGCACATTCACCATCGAAGAGTCTTGCGGAGAATTTTGCAAGTCCATAAACCACCACTTGTGCACGCACAAAGTTTTTGGGAATTGTCCTTAGAACCAGCAATGCTGTTATCCATTCCCTTGCTGAATTATCAACACACGTGCAAACACTAACAGTCCCTACTTCTCACATATTGTCCATATACTATGACCAACAGAAACGTGTGCAGTGAAATGTAACGTACAAGTTACTTAATTAGATGAACTGGTGTCAATTACAATTTTATAACATAAGAATACAATAACAAACGTACAAAATACATCATTAAAAACATAACAATACAGATAACATTTGTAGTACAGGCTTTACAACAGAATCGAAATAACATATACATCAGTGTTACAGGAATTATAAGTACATACATAAAAGATCAGAATAACTTTCGAAACATCAACTTTACACATGAGCAGTAAAACAAAACAGAATAAATAATGTCTAAGCGTATTTACAAGGTAAATAACATATTATTAATGCCAATTATATTTGAGGATAACAGTATTCCTCATCATAGTAAATGTAGCTTAGTATTAGAAGAAGAAAAAATTCTATGAAACTACACAGAGACAGGAAGAAAACAAATACACAAGGGTACACAAACACATAGTGGGAGAACACAAGGAAACGACAGGGTTTGTTTTACTGCAGTATTTTGCATGGAGATCTCCCTTCGTTCATCATTATTCCCTAAAGTCCTATCTAAGCCTGCTTTCTGTATTCTGTTCACATCCTCTTTCAAAATAGTTTTTCTCCACTGTACACTACCTTTTGTTTTTGGCCAAACCATTTTCTTATATCTTCTCAATGCATTTCTTCCAATTCATCATAGTTAGTTTCTTATATAGTCTACCCCTCTTAAGGTAACTTAAATCTACTGAGCTCAGATATATATATATATATATATATATATATATATATATATATATATATATATATATATATATATATATACCAAGGGACGAGGCAATGCAGCATCACATGAAACAATTAATATAAACAGCAATGGAAAAAAACGCAGATTTGCGAAGCAAGCAGCATTAAGAAATTTGCAAAGCAATTGTAATATTACAACTAATATAAGGCAATGTGTAGCAAACAATAAAAATAAATCATTAGTAAAACTGGCTTAACAGAATAATACATAGTCAAATTCAATAACACTATGCCTGGCAAACAGCAGCAACTTATACCTAAACATTACATAGCTCAAGCAGAAAAAAATATTACAGTAAAAACAACAATGCAGATAAGGGAAATGTATATTCACATCTTAATGTCTATGTAATTAAAGTGGTGCACCACAACAACTTATTGCAAAAAAAATATTACCATGTACTTGAAAAGAAAATTATGTGTCCAGTTACTGTTACTAGTCCCTTCTTATTGTTCTTTCCTTTCCAAGTGCTCCTTTTTTTTTTTTTTTAAGGAATGTGGATTACAAAATTATTATTTAATAGATCTGTTGACAGAAAGTGTTCACATTAGCAAATGCATTTTATTTTATAAAAGCAATGCTGCAACACAGCTGGAAACCAGATATCAAATGAAATAAGCAATTACGCAAACCAAAGCATAAAAATATCATTCAATAGTCATGTGACATTTCATACGTTAGTAGAAATTCTCTCAACTCTCGTAGAAACACGCTTGTTGTAATCAGGTGTGCAGATGTAAAAATATTTCTCGTCATTTCATTAGGCATTTCAGTAAATATCATAAATTACGAGCTCCACAGTATGCTTTCAACAAGGAAATGTCAATAGCGAGGATAATGGCCTCCCTTTTTTTTTCTACCTGTGCTTCCGGAAAGGCACACCCTAATGGCTTGTTCTCCAGGTGTCTGACACAGCTGTGTGCCGACGACGCACGTGCAGGTGGTCACTTAACTTTCTTATGGAAATATTCACGACAGCAGTTTCCGCTACAGTGACAGTCTCATATAAAAATTTCACAGGTCAACAATTTACGTTGCAAATGTGTAGAAACAAAATCCTATGAATATAACAGTGTCCAAAACATTTTCACCGGCATTGTGATACATTCACGCATTTACACACATTTCATAACTCTTAAAGTACGATTCTTGGTTTCCAACATCCTTTTCATAAATCAGAGTCCCTAACTTCTATTCATTATTCATATACATATAAACACGTAATCACATTCCTCATATATGGTAGCATCATCTTATTGACATAAACATACCTCAACAGCATAATACGCACCGTCGTCGTAAAAATAACATCATAACACCTCAGTCAAATCTCAAAAAAGTCGTAGCTTTCTGCAATAATTTCAAACCATAAAAAATGTTCTCTGCTCATTTCAATAGTGTCATCTGCCGCAAACGTACTTTAAAAATCATGATCCCATCCCAAATACATCATTCAAAGCTCTCATAGTATCACAATGGTTCCGAAAAAATATGAACAGTTCACAAAGTACAGACAAAATACAATTTCGTAAGTGTGAAGTTATCCAGCGGTGTAATCACGTAAACATCTGTCACTGACGTAATAAAAAAGTTTGTCTCTCTCAGTTAAATGATCAGATAGCTGTGTAATTTGTGTTAGAGAAATATGGTACCGATGTGTAAAGTTGTATAAGCAAATACCATATTAGCTAGGGCTCCTTGAGCTTGCCAAACACATGATACACAAAGTAAGCGTGTACCCCCCTGAGGATTAATGTAATTATACCCTCAGGTGTTACAGATTACAGCAATGGAATGAAATGTATCACGGAAAACTTTCTTTGTAATTCAAAAATCTTTAAAAATAAATGTTTTAAGTACAAAATTAATCACTGAAATGCGTGTCCTGTAGCGCTAAAGGTGCATCTTCTTGTAAGATAATCACTGTGGATGTGTCGTAGTTATTTTCCTCCAAAAGCTAAGTTCTGCAGAAGTCAATGTACTTACCTCATGATAAACAAAAGTGAAATGCTTGGCGTAGAGATATCTTAGTTATTACGCTTATTGTTGTGATGATGAAAGTATTGTGCTGTAACATATTGTTGTGCTACAGAAAAGGCTGTCTCCTTGTAGCCATACCACAAAAGTTACTACTAAAACATGTTTTGCTTTCCAGAAGAATTCAGAAAAACTGTGCAGATATAAAACAGATACTCCGCAAAAGCAACAATGTAAATTGTGTCACACATTAGTAACGTCGTGATATAATCGTGTAGCTGTCACATAAACTAACCACTGTGTCATCTGGTATTTCACAGAAAGTACTTTAAATCCAGAATGTATTTTCAAGTAAACGAAAATGTTGCATTAGAATCTCATTAGCAGTACCAGATATAATGTTATTTTTCTCGGAGCCAGCCGGCGCACGTGTATGCCTGTGGTGCGAGTCATTGACTGTCTCTTTGTTTCCGCGCGTCGTTACTGGGATTTGGAGACCTAACTTCTACAAATTCACCGTAACTAGAATCCCGCCCATTCTGATGCAGTTCAGGTCTGTCGTTACGATCATATCGTCTGTCGTCATGTCGGTAGATTCCATAGATTCTTTCTTGTCGGTCACGTGGTGGATAATTTCTCCCTGAATCGTAACTGCGCGCTGGACCGTTGCGTCTGAAGTTATTCTGTCTCCCTTGATAATAATTGTTTTGGTTCCCATATTGGCTGTTTCTCTGATTGTCTCTGTGATAGTCATTACCGCGGAAAGGTGATCTTTCCCTGTAACTATTACTCTGCCAGTGGTTGTCATATGGGTGGTGTCTGTTTTGGTCACGATTTACGTTGTAAGAATAGGTTTGTCATGGCCATTTATTGTTTCTGTCGTCACGGAATTGTGACGGATGTGACCTGTAGTGATTGTTTTCCTGTTTTCGCATCCCGCGACTGACTGTGTCAATTTCTAATTCTTGTAAGAGTCCCTGAAAAGCTTCAATGTCGTCTTTGCAACGTCCTGCCAAAATAATATGCCGTAAATGTTCAGGTAATTTGATTAAGCAAATGCGGATGAGTTCTGAGGGGCTGTATGGGTTTGACAGGTACTGATTCTTGTGCAACATGTCTTCAAAATATTTGACAAGACTGGAAAATTCAGATTGTTCAAAGTGTTTCATCATCATGATGCTATGTTTTACTCGGTCTTGTGTAGCTTGTGACCAATATGCTGAGAGGAACGCATGGTAAAATTCTCCTTCACTGTGACAATCGTGAATGACCGATCGCATTCTTACAGCTGGTTCATTCTCCAAGTAGCCACACATAAATTCTAACCTGTGCAATGACCAGTTGGGAGGAAAACAATGAGAGAATTGATGGAGCCACGCTTGTGGATGAATGGCGTTGGCAGAATTCTTAAACGTTTTGAATTTACGTGTAGTAATGAACAGCTTATAGTCAAAATGATCATGTCGGCGAGTCGCATGTCGGTCATTGTTACGTCGTGTCGGCGGTTCCATCTCAAAATTCGGTGCACCTTGCCAATTTGTTTCATAATTTCCGAAATGCCCTGTGTTATTATTTTGTGGCTGTTCCGTATTTCTATGTCCCTCTTCCCGTACTGGGGCGCGAGTGTCCTCTGAAATACGTAATTCTTGTATTACCTGTGTCAGCTGATCTTGTACTTCCCGGATTTCTCTTTTGTACTGTGTATTAATTTGATTCAGATTTTGTTTCAGTTTCCTCATTTGTTCGTACTCTTCTGTGTCATTAAAGACTACCGGTTTTGTGTCATTCAGATTATCATCTACCTTTGTAGATAAGTTAGTGACCTGATCCGAAAGTTCGGCTACTTTCTCCGATAGTGAACACATTTCCTCAGTGTGTTTTTCTGAACCAAGTTTCAGAGTGTCCATTTGTGTTGAAATCGAATCTACTGTGTCCTTTAAGTTTTCCTGGGTTTTTGCAAGTTGCGTAACCGAATCGGTAGATGCAACTGAGTCAATTTTAGCCCACAAGGTCTCATGATTTTCATGAACAATAGTTTGGAGTTCTTTTATGGCTGCTTCGTGATTCTGTAATGCATTTTCATGCCGCGAAAAAATAGGTTGAAAATGCTCACAAATTTGTGTTTTTACGTCATTACAGACTTTTTGACATTTCGATTCAATGTTATGTAACTCAGTAGTTAAATCTTCACGTGTTTGTTCAAGCTTATGTTCCACTGAGTCTAACTTTTGAAGCTTTTGTTCCATTGTGTCTAACTTTTGAAGATTTTGTTCCATTGTGTCTAACTTCTGAAGCTTTTGCTGCGTTTGTCTCTGATTTTGTTCCATTGTGTCTAACTTTTGAAGATTTTGTCCCATTTGTTTCTCATTTTGTTCAAGCGTTGTGTCTAACTTTTGTAGCCTTTGTCCCATTTGTTGCATTAACTGTAATAACAATGCACTGGTGTCTGAAACATGTTCCTCAGTGCTTTTCGGCAGTGAATTTGCACCGGCAACATTCACATTTTGACAAGCGGAAAATGTGTCTTGACTCATTTGAGAAAACGGTGAGAACCCAAAACCTGAGTCTACAGTATTTGCAATATTGTGTTCTGTCATTCCCGATTCCTGAGGCGAGCTGTTGCCGACCGATCGATCGATAATGCTTCCCTGTTCACAACCTGTTTCACTGTCTACACCATTATTTGCCGCCCGCTCCATTTCCCTATGCACAATTACCAAATTACTACTTGGAATGTCTGTTAATTCACTACACAGTGGTGCTGATAAGCTACGCTCGCCGTCACTATTATTTCTCAGTTTACTTTGGAGCCTAGTGTTACGTTTTTCACACGCCATTATTGTCACAATATTTCACACGACAACACAGAAAAGCACAATTTGAAGAGCAAAAATAAGAGAACACATTAACATAGCACTGAAAATAATATCTAGTTAACTGCAGCTGCGAAATACTTGGTGCAAATCTACATGCATGCCACAACTGTTTTACTGTGCAACAATGAAAAACTGCAACTACAAAGGAAATTCTCTCTATAATTACGCGCTAGCAATAAACAAAAGCTACACTAAATACACAAACTACAAGAAAAAAATCAGAAGATTCCAGGTTCGAATCCTGGCAGGGTACATTTGCTAACTATCCCTATCAGTAGTTAGTGCCTTCAGTAGTTTGAATCTTTTATTTAGCTGGCAGTAGTGGCGCTCGCTGTATTGCAGTAGTTCCAGTAACGAAGATTTTTGTGAGGTAAGTGATTTCTGAAAGGTATAGTTCAATGTTACTCAGGGCCATTCTTTTGCAGGGATCTTTGATAGTCAGATTACGTTGCGCTAAATAATATTGTGTGTCAGATTAAGCACAGTCGTGTATAATTTGTTCTAAGGGGACGTTTCATGTCTTAGAAAGGGAATTGTTGGGGTGTGTATTAACAGACCGACAGTGTGGTTACACGTCGCCGGCGGTGTAAGCTCGCAATAAAAATCACCGAATTTAGAAAGTAATTCGACTAAGGAACGGGGTATGAAGCCGGTATTTGCAACTCCCTGAAGCCTTCGATAGATTTTCATCAGTATTTATAACGCATCCTGACTCGTTGACACTTCAGAAGTTCAGGAATATGTCCACTGAGTTATATGCGATGGTTGAGAATGATCACATACAGTAGATGGTGTGCTGATCGTGGTCATAACAAAAGTAGACTGGCTTTTCTGATCTCTAGCATAACGCTTTCTGGTAGAAATGCTGTCTGCTATTTGGACTCAAGTCCTCCCATTCAACCACATACTTGTTTTGGAACCTATGGAGAAGTCTTTTGACTATTACAGTCACTAGTGAATCATATTCGTGGCATTCTCATATCCCGAAACGACTCACATTTATCGAACCTGTCTGTCACAGTAAAATTCCAATGTGGTTTTAGACAGCCCCTATGCATCTTGTAACTGCTCCTCAAACTCTGCCCTGCCATCCCTGCAGCTTTCCGTATGTGATCGTTCCAATTTAAGTCAGAACTGAGCAGAAGTCGGAGAGAGCTGTAGCTACCACATTCTGCAACCCTTGTAGGAACAGGGTAAGCTGAGTTAGTGTGAGAGGACCGTGTTTTGACCATTCGGTGGAAAGGAGTTCATGTTGTCATAGCTCCGCCAGCAGTGTACGATGTGTAAGGTCAATGCCAAATGAAGCCTGCTCCTGCAACACAAGGTAGTACAAAAGACAGCACGAACAGTTATGGTGGTGTTTGTTATCAGGAAAATTAGGAAGACTCAACAGCATACAGGGACTGCAGTCCAAAGGAGATCCGTGTCCCTCAGGATATATTCACGTCTGTCATCCCAACAATCTATCATCGTTATTCTGTACCATCAATCTGAGAAAACTTATGAACTATAAAAGCTCCGCTAACTTCATCTGATAGAGAACTCGATAAGGTTTCTACCGCATCTCTCTGTTCCGATATATCGAAAACAAATTCCGTATGCATGCCGGCGTCAAGCATTATCGGCGATCCTATTCAATATACAGATATTGATCCATTGCACAGGCCAGTGTAAAGTGTCAAATCCGTAGTGCAGGAGGAGGAGTAGGACCATATCCCACAGCCTATCAGTCGCAAGAGAGACTCACTCTCACCCTGTGTCATTGTTTTTTTCTGCTGCAAAAAATGGTTCAAACGGCTCTGAGGTCATCAGTCCCCTAGAACTTAGAACTACTTAAACCTAACTAACCTAAGGACATCACACACATCCATTCCCGAGGCAGGATTCGAACCTGCGATCACAGCGGTCGCGCGGTTCCAGACTGTAGCCCCTAGAACCACTCGGCCACCCCGGCCTGCTTTTTTGTTGCAACACGCATTGTACACTGCCATAAATTTTGAATTTTTCGCCATGACTTCAAGGACTGTGTCGGGCTCTCTGTATCATCGCTAAACGCCCCCCCCCCCCCCCTCCTCTACTCGCACTGTCTTTGACCAACCCGCCCTGCAGCACTGTCAGCCATTTAATCTGCAGCTGACCAGAAATAGACCACTACATTCTATGTCTCGTGAAGGAATGGTTCATTTCGAGTCCATAACTGTGTTCCGCACCCATCCAAGTGCAAAACATTTCTCCAGGTGCGCACATGTCCAGTTGGTTAGCACCCCTCATCGGTGTATATCAGTAGATATAAAAGTGTTGTGATGGAATAGCAGACGGTTAAGAAGTACAAGAAACAGGTGGTTTTTATGCATAATGGAACTTCAGATGGTTGGCGTTTTAAGCATTTTTTGTAAATCAACTACGCTATCAATTTTATAGTATTTTCTTTCAGGAGTGCTAGTTTGCAAGGTTCGCAGGAGAGCTTCTGTAAAGTTTGGAAGGTAGGAGACGAGGTACTGGCAGAACTAACGCTGTGAGGACGGGGCGTGATTCGTGCTTGGGTAACTCAGTTGGTAGAACACTTGCCCGCGAAAGGCAAAGGTCCCGAGTTCGAGTCTCGGTCTGGCACACAGTTTTAATCTGCCATGAAGTTTCATATTGTTCTAATGTCTGGGTTCAGCGCCAAGCAGGTATTGGTAAGAGAAAACATCAACACATGCACTCCTAAGGTCACACAGTTCTGCACTTACAACAGGCTATAATATTAGACTGTTGAAGTTCCAGACCTATTGGCTGGGTGGAATGCAACGCTGTTAATATCCCAATGTAAGAAATCTATTTCCAGCGCGTGTCATACATTCTTCTTGCAGTTTTCTCTACGATGAACTATGGTAAAAAACTGTAGAATGAAAAGACTACTTCCTTAAAATATCATTGGTAAGAGAAAACATAAACACATGCACTCCTAAGGCCGGCCAGAGTGGCTGAATGGTTCTAGGCGCTTCAGTCTGGAGCCGCGCGACCGCTACGGTCGCAGGTTCGAATCCTGCCTCGAGCATGGATGTGTGTGATGTCCTTAGGTTAGTTAGGTTTCAGTAGTTCTAAGTTCTAGGGGACTGATGACCTCAGATGTTAAGTTCAAATGGTTCAAATGGCTCTGAGCACTATGGGACTTAACTGATGAGGTCATCAGTCCCCTAGAACTTAGAACTACTTAAACCTTACTAACCTAAGGACATCACACACATCCATGCCCGAGGCAGGATTCGAACCTGAGACCGTAGCGGTCTCGCAGTTCCAGACTGTAGCGCCTAGAACCGCTCGGCCACCCCGGCCGGCTCAGATGTTAAGTCCCATAGTGATCAGAGCCATTTGAACCAAGTATGTGGTTGAATGGAAGGACTTGAGTCCAAATCGCAGACAACATTTCTACCAGAAATGTAACACAATAGATCTGAAAAGCCAGTGTACATTTCCTACGACCTCAATCAGCATTCCATCTACTCTATGCGATCATTCTCAATCAACCATCGCATATAACCCAATGGAGAAAGCACAGAACCTCTGAAGTGGCATCGAGACAGAATGTGTTGCGAATACTGGAGAAATATCTAGCAGTGGCATGAGTGAGTTGCAAATGCCGGCTTCATACCATGTTCCTATGTCGAATTACTTTCTAAATTCGGTGATTTTAGTGCGAGCTTACACCGTCGGCGACGTGTAACCACACTATCGGTCTGTTAATACACACCCCAGCGATCACTGACTGTATTCAGTGTCGTGGTATTTGTGTGGATAGTTACTTCATTCGGAAGCAATACCATATCCTGATTTTATAAAGCCTATATAGTTTTTAACATGGATATTTGTGTGCGCTGGTAGAACCACTACCAAATGTGGCTGTAACATAGCCATTGCGATCGTGTTTTTAAAATCTGGTGGCTTTTAAGACGATTACGTTTCTCTATCTAAAAAACAATGGTACCACTCGCAAGAAAAAGCTATGAGACATGTCCACCCATCGCTGATTTTCGCTCAGTATTGTTTCGTATCGCCTGCATTCAGTTATTGGTGAGGTATTATACTTAGTAGTAGAGGATGCCTTGAGCAGCAGGTTTGTAAAGTATGTGTGTGCTTTGGCATGTGCAAAGAAAATGACTATGTCCTTTTGTAAGGAAGTTCTGGATTTGACGTGGAAAACTGAGATAGCCACAAAGCGAATGAAAGATTTTTGTACTTGGAAAACAATGTCCAGCCATAAGAATGGTACAGATATTTCTATTTCTAGAGCCACAGCTGTCAGCATCGGGTATTTCCGATACTTCGCTCATTGTCGAATGTCGTTTGACTGAGGCCGCAATGGTAATATTTAAGTGTAAGTACAGTGATCAACTATATGTGGCTGGTTTCCTAGGATGATTCTGTCAGGGGGTGCAGTGACCTGTGGTGGGAACGATTAATGTTTCTGGCTGATGGCCTGAGACATCTGAATGGCAAGACCGGCTGGGGTACAGCAATGTACCTGACCTAACTGTGTCCCTCTGTAGACAGCTGAATAGCGAACTAATACTCAGTATGTGTTGGACAGCCTTCGTGATCGCTTGTGCTGTCCGTGGAAATACGAGAAGCTTCGATAAAAGTTGACTGCTTGTGCACATTTCCTGTCTTTATTTGATTGAGAGAACATCGATTGTGGTGTATGTTGTGTGCATCTATCAGGTGAAAGACGTGTGGACGACATGTTTCCTGGTTCTCTAGACATGAGAAACACCATAGTTCACTTTGTAAATTTAAGGATGATTTGGAATCTATTATATCACCGACATCGGTATTCGCAAGTGGAATTATCAGTTTCGTCTACTTTTCTCGAGTTTTCAGGAAACGGCCTTCGCAGACGATATAAGTATCTCTGTCTCAGCATGTTCCTCCTCACTGTACCTCGCTAAAGATTCGGGTTTCTAGAGAAATAATTTCCAGTCTATATCTTCATAATTACACTGTGCAAGCGATACTGCTAAGCAAGCGCTGTTGCTATGTGCTTGATATCCAATAGTATCGTGTAAATGGTATGATGTTCTGGTGAACCACGTGAAAATATATATGTTCTTGTAATCCCAGGATCTGGAGATGGGTATAAAAAGCAAGCAGGTCGGGGTCAGTAACCGTAATGCCTTTGTGCCAAGGGGAACCGATCCAGCCTTTGTGCAACAGTTTGGTGAGTGACCTCGGTCCGCTGAGGGTGCTCTGGTGACGCGTCAGGCTAGCGTGTGTGCGGGGGCAGATGACTTGTGATCGTCGGCTGCAGTGGATAACTGCCTGACCTCGTGGGGAATATCTAGTGTTACAAGGAGTATACACGGTGCATGTGCTATTGCTATATGTTATATGTACATATGGTATATGTACGAGTGTCTGGTTGTCGATAGCTATATGCAGGATGCAGGAGTGGCGATTTTGTATGGTGCAGGATACGAGTTGTCTGTTTACTACATCGATATGGTATGTGGTGATACAGCCAGGTTGGAGATCGGATCCTTGCTTAAATACAAGTATTCAAGCTTCCCTCGACAGTTGCAGAACAGTGTATTCGAGGAAGTGTCTTTCTCTATTTCATGATCTGTAGACCACTTTTGCTAGGTTTAACTGTCAGTGCAATATGCCAATCTGTGCAAAATAGTTTTGCCGCTGAAAGTCTCGTATGCAGAAATAGGCGCACAGTGCTCCCAGACCAGCAGCCGTTGTTTGATGGGTTTCACACCAAAAACTTCAAGCTTTGCTTAGCAGCAGAGCAGTGTAATTGAGGAAGTGTCTTTGGGTATTTGACGATCTATAGACAACTTTTGCAGGGTTTAACTGTCAGTGCAGTATGGCGATCTCCACAAAATAGTTGCCACTGAAAGAGAAAAATGGCGGACAGTGCTCCAACACTGGCAGTAGCAGCAGTTTGGCAGGTAAATTCAGTAAGAATCAATCAGAATGCTCTATTCATTCACAAGACATCCATTGTACTGGAGCATAGGAGCCTCTACGGACTGGTTTGAACAAGATGGGAGCAAAGTATCTATGGAAAGTTCTGAGAGTAACGTGATGTGTTCTTTGTTCAAGTGTTCGAAGACAAGTTGAAACAGACCATCCAGTCCTGGTGCGATGCTGTTCCTCATCTGCCACTGTGGCATTAGGACATCTCCAGACCGGCAGCTGTTGGACACCGAAAATTCCAGCCATTTTTCCCTTCTGTAGGTCAGTGCTTCGAATTCTGTTTGCATAGTTGTTCCGATTTTCCCGGAATGCTTTTGTGATGAACGGTGTTTTCACAAGCATGTACAGACATGATGAAGGCTTTTAGAAGTGAGAACGAGGGTGAACGCTTACCTTTCTGAGACATAAGTTGAAAGCACGACGTTACGATTTCTGGGAAGGGTAACACGTGACACACAGGCTGTCCCATTAGGATCGCTAGGAAGAATGCATCCTGTGTTACTCTGTGATATTTTCGTAAACAGTTTCTGAAAGCACTGAAAAAGATTTGTATAGTGCATGAATAGTGGCAGAATAGGGGGGCGAATAAAGAATACACTCCTGGAAATTGAAATAAGAACACCGTGAATTCATTGTCCCAGGAAGGGGAAACTTTATTGACACATTCCTGGGGTCAGATACATCACATGATCACACTGACAGAACCACAGGCACATAGACACAGGCAACAGAGCATGCACAATGTCGGCACTAGTACAGTGTATATCCACCTTTCGCAGCAATGCAGGCTGCTATTCTCCCATGGAGACGATCGTAGAGATGCTGGATGTAGTCCTGTGGAACGGCTTGCCATGCCATTTCCACCTGGCGCCTCAGTTGGACCAGCGTTCGTGCTGGACGTGCAGACCGCGTGAGACGACGCTTCATCCAGTCCCAAACATGCTCAATGGGGGACAGATCCGGAGATCTTGCTGGCCAGGGTAGTTGACTTACACCTTCTAGAGCACGTTGGGTGGCACGGGATACATGCGGACGTGCATTGTCCTGTTGGAACAGCAAGTTCCCTTGCCGGTCTAGGAATGGTAGAACGATGGGTTCGATGACGGTTTGGATGTACCGTGCACTATTCAGTGTCCCCTCGACGATCACCAGTGGTGTACGGCCAGTGTAGGAGATCGCTCCCCACACCATGATGCCGGGTGTTGGCCCTGTGTGCCTCGGTCGTATGCAGTCCTGATTGTGGCGCTCACCTGCACGGCGCCAAACACGCATACGACCATCATTGGCACCAAGGCAGAAGCGACTCTCATCGCTGAAGACGACACGTCTCCATTCGTCCCTCCATTCACGCCTGTCGCCACGCCACTGGAGGCGGGCTGCACGATGTTGAGGCGTGAGCGGAAGACGGCCTAACGGTGTGCGGGACCGTAGCCCAGCTTCATGGAGACGGTTGCGAATGGTCCTCGCCGATACCCCAGGAGCAACAGTGTCCCTAATTTGCTGGGAAGTGGCGGTGCGGTCCCCTACGGCACTGCGTAGGATCCTACGCTCTTGGCGTGCATCCGTGCGTCGCTGCGGTCCGGTCCCAGGTCGACGGGCACGTGCACCTTCCGCCGACCACTGGCGACAACATCGATGTACTGTGGAGACCTCACGCCCCACGTGTTGAGCAATTCGGCGGTACGTCCACCCGGCCTCCCGCATGCCCACTATACGCCCTCGCTCAAAGTCCGACAACTGCACATACGGTTCACGTCCACGCTGTCGCGGCATGCTACCAGTGTTAAAGACTGCGATGGAGCTCCGTATGCCACGGCAAACTGGCTGACACTGACGGCGGCGGTGCACAAATGCTGCGCAGCTAGCGCCATTCGACGGCCAACACCGCAGTTCCTGGTGTGTCCGCTGTGCCGTGCGTGTGATCATTGCTTGTACAGCCCTCTCGCAGTGTCCGGAGCAAGTATGGTGGGTCTGACACACCGGTCTCAATGTGTTCTTTTTTCCATTTCCAGGAGTGTATAATGGAATGGAAACTGATTAGTAATTTCTGCTTGAATAATTTAAAAAAATAATTGGAAAGAATAATTGAGAGAAATTGGAAGGTACACATATCCTGGGTGAACTTGAACTGCCCCTAATATCAACAGACCTTAAAAATCAATAGATTTTTAGATCAACATTCGTCATTTAAGTTTACATACTTCTAACCGTACATCAAAGAAGTACGGTTAGAATACACATTTTTGAACAAAACCAACACAGCGGAACTTGTCACACGTCACTTATACAGAAAAAACAGGTGAAGATACAGAAATTAATCAATTGAGGAGCGTATCTCTACTCTTTAAAAATATTTTCTTTGGCACAAAATATCTTATATGTATAAAAAAGGAAAGGATGATTGAAAAAATAATATTATCCATTATAATGCCCCCCTCCCCCCAGTTTGCACTGACGTCATATGGAGGTGCACTGGTCTGAGCATATCTCGCTTTTGGTGGTTGATAAACCTGGCTGGTATGGGCGCAGCCTTTATTTTCGGCCATTGAAGTTATCCTATATGGTCATCAATTGGTACTTGCAAGTCAGCTTCTTTTAACACATGATACAGAAGTTTTCTTTCATAACAAAGTGAATGCTGTAACCGCATAGTTCCATAATTGTCATTCAGTATCTGCCCAGCATTTAGCCTGCAAAGCATGCGCGTCCAGCTCGATGTCTGTTACTGTCCTAGCTCACTCTCACATGTTTAATGCAAAGTCAGAGTGACCGTGCTTTGCGTTCACAGTAGCCTTCACTGCACAAATTCCTGAAGGTTGTGTCCAGTGGCAAGATCCTTTGTGAAATCTTCTATACAGTGACAACTGGTTTCCGTATCAGCGGCCTGAGGAATTCATTTCACCTCGTCGCTCTCACTTATTCAGTGGGGACACCAACCGTACATATGACATCCATCGACAAGGTAAGTTTCTTGTCACTTTTACGACATTGTCGAGCACAAAAAATTCATGTTTTTACGACGTTGTTGAGCATAGAAAATTCATGTTTTTAAGACGTTGTCGAGCACAGAATATTTATGTTTTTACGAACACATTGTCATCTTTATTTTATCACACGTATCACGCGCACACCCACGTATATCACACGTACACTTAACACTTTGCAGGCAAGTTTTGTATGTTTTTGTGCTTTGTTTTTGAGTATCTTTCGTACAGTTTCAGTACACAAAGTTTCAACAGTTCCTTTCCACATACTACAAACATAAAAAATACAAATACAAGCACAAAAATAAACTTATCCTATTCATTTGCTGGCATGCCATTATCGTTGCTTATATACAGGGTGATCAATCTGAAGTTTCGGATGAGATTATTTCGAAAACTATACATTGGGTAAAAATAGTGGATAAGACAAGTTCATAAGCTCAAAGGGGAGCATCAAATGATACTACACGCGATCCCCGACCCCTGCCCCCTTCAAATCATAAATGGAAACCCTCATTTTTATTGCAGATTCGGATTCTCCATAAAAAAAGGAATCAAGTTTTGTCTGAAACATTTTTAAACCATTGACAGATGGCGCTGAAATCGAGAAAAATTAAAATTGGTGAAGAACTCCGATTTATTTAGAATGATCCGACAAGGAAGCATCAAATCGATAGAAAACGTGCACCAATTCTTTCATTACGCCAAATTAAGCTATTTTTTTGTATCCTACCCACCACAGTTTTTGATTCAGGGAGGTGGAATGGAATTAAAATCTCGTTAGGGAACTCTGCATACTTGCATTACTCACCCGACTGTGGCGCTACCGTGGCCAAACTGCGAACTATGGCTCAGTATAAAGGTCGGTGCAATGCGATCAGACGTCACTTCACTTTCCGATTGTGAACCACAAACATCAACTGACCAAAGTATATTATTCTTTATCGAAACATGGCTCACTATCCTCCTACAGAGATTTTTGATATGTTAATTTTAGGCGAATGCCATAACAATTACACTGCAGCTGCGCAATTTTATGCGGATCGTTTCCCAAACAGACGACATCCAAGCAAAAGCATTATTCGAAATTGCACTCAATCAGCTCGAAATGGATACATGCACCATCCACCTCATCATCACGAATACAATGAAGATGACGCTCTTATCCTTACTGTTCTCGCCTGTGTTCAACTGGATCCCGAAATGAGTAATCGTGTGATTCAGAGACAAACTGGAATACCGAAATCAAGTGTTTTGAGGATTTCGAAGGCACATAAATATCGTATGTATCACATCACACTGACACAGGCATTAATGCCGAATGATATGCAAATACATGTGCATTTCTGCCAATGGGCCTTGTAAATGATAAGAGGTGACAATGATTTTTTTTTAAATCGTCATGATCGTCATTATTGGTCTGCTGTCAATCCACACTGGCACAGACACATTGGCAATCAACACAAATGGTCGTTAATGGTTTGGTGTGGAATTTTAAATGGTTACTTGACATGAACGTATTTTTTTGACCGAAATTTTACTGCGAATCTTATTTACAACTTCTCTGTGATGATTTGTTGGAGCTAATGGAAGATGCTGATTTAGAAACTAGGCAACGAATGTGGTTCCAACGGGATGGAGCAGCTCCCCATTACGCTAAAAATGTGCGGAACAATTTAAATTTATGGTACCCTGGTCACAGGATAAGACGCGGCGGACCAATTTAGTGGCCTCCACGTTCACCAGACCTAACATCTCCTAATTTTTTCTTGTGGAGTTGTTTAAAAAATATTGTTTATGGAAGACAGCCCACAACCCTAAACGATATGGAAGAGCATGTGCAGCCATGCCATGGGATGTGCTGCTCAAAACTATGGACAACTTTTGCAGACGATTGACTTTATGCATTGAAGCAAATGGGGATAATTTTGAACAATTTCTTCGTGGCTAATTTAATTAATTAACGATCTCAAATTGTGAGAGGCAAGGGGACTCACACTAATGAAGCACCCCAACATGTGAAAGGCAAGGAGAATCACACTAATGAAGCACCCAACTTATGAAAGGCAAGGGGACTCACACTAATGAAGCACCCCAACGTGTGAGAGACAAGGGGACTCACACTAATGAAGCACCCCAACATGTGAAAGGCAAGGGGACTCACACTAATGAAGCACCCCAACATATGAAAGGCAAGGGGACTCACACTAATGAAGCACCCCATGGGAACATCATTCTACTACGTCCATGTCGTTGTTCCTGGGTAACGCTAAAGTAGGATACAGTACATTTTGTGCAAAAATAGCTTAACTTGGCGCAACGAAAGAATTGGTGTAAATTTTTTATCGTTTTGATGCGTCTTTCTCTGATAATTCTAAATAAATCAGAGGTATTCCCAAATATTACTTTTTTCTCGATTTCAGCGCCATCTGTCAATGGTTTAAAAGAATGTTTTAGACAAAACTTGATTCCTTTTTTATGGTGAATCCGAATCTGCAATAAAAAATGGGTGTGTTCATTTAAGATTTAAAAGTTGCCCTCCACCCCACCCAAGGAGGCAGGGGCTGGGGGGTCATGTGTAGTATCGTTTGATGACCCCCTTTGAGCTTAAAAACTTGTCTTACCCACTACTTTTACCCAATGGTATAGTTTTCGAGATAATCTCATCCGAAACTTCAGATGAACCATCCTTTATATGCTCAACTGTACAGACAATGTACATCAAGAGAACAATGATGACAATACTTGCTTAACAAGTGAGAGTGATACTGAAAGAGGCACTGAGCCATGTAGAAAATCATCCTTATTAGATAGGGAGCCACGAATCCTGTCTCCAGCGAAATGCAATAAAGAACAATCATTGTCCAAGGAGTGAGAACTAAACATAATTGCATAGACGAAAGACCATCCACAGTACAGTAAAAAAAAAAGTTATAAACAGATTTCAAATAAGTCCACAGCAATATGACCATGTATTATTGCATAAGAAAAACTAAGGATAATCAAGGGAGGACAAGAAACACTTGTTATAAAAACTGGTGTTAGTGCATTTCAAGAATGCTTGGTACAATTTACAGGATGTGCATGATATTAATTTACTACGTTAAGAGAAACAGAAAAAGAATACAGTGATTTCAAAAGAAGCAGTGGATGGTTGCATAACTTCAGATAGTGCTACAGAAATGGAGGACATAATATAACGAAATTTCAAACAAAGCATCAATTTGACAGTGCTCAGCAAATTGTGGAATCAGCCTGAAAATTTGTAAATGAAATAAATTTATCCCGTCGTTCAGCAAGGAATTTGTTTTCGATTTCAACCAATCGGGATTTGAAGAGGAAACACATATGAAACGAAGCTTAGAAATTAGAGGTACCAAGAGAGTTGAATCAAGATCAACTAACATCAATGCCTTAATGCACTCATATACAATTTTGACGACTGTTAATCTGGTTGGTAAACTGGCTGTAAAATTATTTATTGTGCTTTTAGAATTTGGAGGTGCCCTGTCCCCTATGGTTCTTTCCCATGTGTGTGATCTTGCTAGGGCAGTAGGGAATATTTACATCACAGCAAGCAAAAGTGGGAAAATGTGATTAGAGAAGTACAACTATGATATGAGCACTGCTTTTGGGCACTAGCTGGTCAAAATGACTTGCTTTTGCTTCATTCCTTGTCTGCGTATAAAAATTATATGCCTTTAGAGCAAACTATCCCACCTGAAAAGTGTGTGACATTGCAATTCATACCACCTGAAACCAACTGACAAATTCAACCTCTGGATGTTCGTTTCTTCCATGCTGATAAAACATATTATTACACTATCTACAGCTATGCCTTAAAGAGTAGCCAGTTTCATAATAAGCTCCACGGCAGACTGTTTTGCATTCAGTTGCATTCCATCACATTGCATCAGTTCTCATCACCCTGTTATACCAATACGGTTCTGTATACATTATTTAGGAATGGATACATAGCTTAATGTCCTGCACAGTTTGTATCTCCCAATGAGTTCACCTTCGATCTTGATATTGTGAACTTTTGTGATCACTGTGGCACGCCATTTTTCATTGGACGTTCATGGTTCAAGTTAATGGTTTGTTTTGGACTTTTTTTGAATGTTGAAAATGTCCATTTTGTGTGATACATTCATCCAATAGAAGATTGATATGTGCACCTCCCTGACACTCATTTTATATCGCCTTCCTGATCCTCATAGTGACCCATCAGCAGCTAATATTTTTCCTGACATAGTTGTTAACACAACACTTTCAAATAAGCCTTACCAAAGACTGAACATGCGACCTCCTACTCTAGGGGTTCCTTATCAGTACTGTTGTCACATCGAATTACCATGAAGTCCAAATCCAAAGGCAGGGTCATCAATGAAGTACAATACCTGGGACTGAAAGCACATTTATTACTGACATCAGCGTACAGCCAGAACAGAACTAAACTCTTGATCGCAATGTGCACAAACATCGAATATTCCAGAATGCTGGTATTTATAAAAATATTGAATATTCCAGAATATACGAACATTACAAATATAAGATATTTCAAGAACGCTCCAGAAACGATAAATACACTACTGGCCATTCAAATTGCTACGCCAAGAAGAAATGCAGATGATAAACGGGTATTCATTGGACAAATATGTTATACTAGAACTGACATGTGATTACATTTTCACGCAATTTGGGTGCATACATCCTGAGAAATCAGTACCCAGAACAACCACCTCTCGCCGTAATAATGGCCTTGATACGCCTGGGCATTAAGTCAAACAGAGCTTGGATGGCATGTACAGGTACAGCTGCCCATGCAGCTTCAACACGATACCACAGTTCATCAAGAGTAGTGACTGGCGTATTGTGACGAGCCAGTTGCTCGGCCGCCATTGACCAGACGTTTTCAATTGGTGAGAGATCTGGAGAATGTGCTGACCAGGGCAGCAGTCGAGCATTTTCTGTATCCAGAAAGGCACGTACAGGACCTGCAACATGCGGTCGTGCATTATCCTGCTGAATTGTAGGGTTTCGCAGGGATCGAATGAAGGGTAGAGCCACAGGTCATAACACATCTGCAACGTAACGTCCACTGTTCAAAGTGCAGTCAATGCGAACAAGAGATGACTGAGACGTGTAACCAATGGCACCCCCTACCATCACGCCAGGTGATATGCCAGTATGGCGATGACGAATACACGCTTCCAATGTGCGTTCACCGCGATGTCGCCAAACACGCATGCGACCATCATGTTTCTGTAAACAGAACCTGGAGTCACCCGAAAAAATGACGTTTTGCCATTCATGCACCCAGGTTCGTCGTTGAGTACACCATCGCAGGCGCTCCTGTCTGTGATGCAGCATCAAGGGTAACCGCAGCCTTGCTCTCCGAGCTGACAGTCCATGCTGCTTCAAACGTCGTCGAACTGTTTGTGCAGATGGTTGTTGTCTTGCAAACGTCCCCATCTGTTGACTCAGGGATCGAGAGGTGGCTGCACGATCCGTTAGAGCCATGCGGATAAGTTGCCTGTCATCTCGACTGCTAGTGATACGAGGCCGTTGGGATCCAGCACGGCGTTCCATATTACCCTCCTCAACCCACCGATTCCACAGTCTGCTAACAGTCATTGGATCTCGACCAACGCGAGCAGCAAAGTAGCGATACGATAAACCGCAATCGCGATAGGCTACAAACCGACCTTTATCAAAGTCGGAAACGTGATGGTACGCATTTCTCCTCCTTACACGAGGCATCAAAACAACGTTTCACCAGGCAATGCCGGTCAGCTGCTGTTTGTGTACGAGAAATCGGTTGGAAACTTTCCTCACGTCAGCACGTTGTAGGTGTCGCCACTGGCGCCAACCGTGTGTGAATGGTCTGAAAACCTAATCATTTGCATATCACAGCATCTTCTTCCTGTCGGTTAAATTTTGCGTCTGTAGCACGTCACTTTCGTGGTGTAACAATTTTAATGGCCAGTAGTGTACTAAATAACAAATAACTGGCGAGGCTAACTACTGCGCCACACTGTGGACGCCATAGATCGTGGCGTTGCCTGGCTAAACTGCAATCTACTGTTTCAGATCTTCTCATTCGAGCCGAATACGCCGGCCGGTGTGGCCGAGCGGTTATAGCGGCTTCAGTCTGGAACCGCGCGACCGCTACGGTCGCAGATTCGAATCCTGCCTCGGGCATGGATGTGTGTGATGTCCTTAGGAAGTTAGGTTTAAGTAGTTCTAAGTTCTAGGGGACTGATGACCTCAGATGTTAACTTCCATAGTGCTCAGAGCCATTTATTTGAGTCGAATACAGCAGCCCGAATCGATGTGTTTTCAGTGGTCATTTGTATGGCGGTGCTGGCGGATCCTCGTGTTCTCGACGTGCTATTACGTCATCTTCACTATGATGATTATGGAAGGTAGCTTCTCCTGTCACCGTGCGGTTCTAGGCGCTTCAGTCTGGAACCGCGTGACCGCTACGGTCGCAGGTTCGAATCCTGCCTCGGGCATGGGTGTGTGTGATGTCCTTAGGTTAGTTAGGTTTAAGTAGTTCTAAGTTCTAGGGGACTGATGACCACAGATGTTAAGTCTCATAGTGCTCAGAGCCATCTGAACCAAGCCTTCTCCTGTCCGAACTTCTCGATCGTCAACTGGGACTTCAGTTTCCTGGAACCTAGTTCCGCCGATCTGCGCTTCTGAACTGTGGTAGGATTTCATAGGGAGACATGGACTATATTCTGTCCTTTTGTCTTCTAGATGGAGAGTGAACCGTCAACTTCATATGTGGTGTCTGACGAGCGACGGAGGACGCAATACGACCCGAAGTAACGCTTTAGTGACTTTTCTGATAGTCCTCCAGGGATAAAAATTCAAACAAAGTCCCTGGCATGTACCTTTCTGATCGATGCTTGGTACTGTAACGCTCTCTGTTCTTCTAGGCGTCCTGGGTCTGTATACGAGCCAGTCGTCTATCTTCTTCAGTCCTGGTGATGTGCTATCTCATAAATAGTCATCATAAGTATCGTCCAGGTGAAATGTGGGCAGTGTATTCATTGCCGTTTCGGCCTCACAACTGTGGAGCAGAGAGGATGGCGTGAAGCCTGTAGTGTATTGCATTACTGTGTTGCATGCCAAAGTAACGACAGGCAGCATTGTATCCCAGACTCTCTATTTAACAGCACCATACATCGAAAGAATATCTGCCAGTATATTGTTAAAGCGTTCTGTGAGGCTATTCATTTGTGGATAATAGGCAGTTGTCATTCTGTGGGTGACGTCGCAATGTGAAATTGCTTCTTATACTATTCTCGACTAAAAATCTATTCCATGATCAGAGATCATTTCACGCAGGGTTCCCCATGGCTGAAAATGATGTCGTCTACAAGGAACTTTGCAGTTCCTGGAGCTTCAACAGTTGGTACAGCTTTAGTGACAGCATAGTGGGTGAGACAAAAATGGTTCAAATGGCTCTGAGCACTATGGGACTCAACTTCTGAGGTCATTAGTCCCCTAGAACTTAGAACTAGTTAAACCTAACTAACTTAAGGACATCACAAACATCCATGCCCGAGGCAGGGTTCGAACCTGCGACCGTAGCGGTCTTGCGGTTCCAGACTGCAGCGCCTTTAACCGCACGGCTACTTCGGCCGGCTGGGTGAGACACTCAGTGCAGACTATTACCCATCAATTCCTGTCATCCAGTTCGGTGGAGTGGCTCAGCTGCAGACAGTATTGGTGCATGATGCCCCATAAGCTAATGTGGCACATACATCTGTCGCTGGCATTCCTTACAGCGGCTCACATATTGTGTAACAGATCGGTAGTGACCTGGCCAGTGATACCACTGTCTGATTCTGTATGGAATCTTCACAAATCACAGATGTCCAGATGTTGGAGTGTCCTGTAAAGCTTGAGGATAGCTAGCCATAGATTAGCTGGCATGATGAGCATCTATTTCTGCCCCATTTGATCATAGTTCCCTTATACAATAGGAATCCCACTTCGATTGGTTTCTCCGTCTTTAAGACTTCTATGTTTTTCAGAAGTGTTGCATGTTGCCTCTGTTCAGCGGCAATGTCATTTAATGCAGTGGCGACTAAGATTTCATTGATACTGCTATGTTCCGCCACAGGAGTCCTTGAAAGACAATTGACGTCCTTGTGCTTTTGTCCACTTCTGTATAACAGTGTGGCATTTTACAGCTGAAGCCTCATTGCCCATCTCACCAACCAACGTGATAAATCCTTCAGACTAGTAACTCAGCAGAGAATGGCGGTTCGTCACAATGGTGAATGGTTTGCCAGAAAGATGCGACTTTAAGTTGTTGATAGCCCAAATAACTGCAAGCACACTTTCTTGGTTGCAGAGTAGTTCATTCGGACCTGGAGAATACTCTGGAAATTAAAGTTATCACCTTTTCAGAACATTCCTGAATTTGCACTTGAACTACACCCATTCCAAAACCTCTAGTATCAGTGTGAAGTTCTGTCTCATGTTTCTCATCATAAAATCCTAGAGCTGCAGAAGATGTCACAACCTTCTTAAGGACAAGGAAAGATCTTCCGTGTGCATCATTCCAGGTAAATTTGACATCTCCCTGCATGAATTCTTGTAATGTACATGCCTTGGTACATAGGTCCTTTATGTATCAGTGACAGTAAGAGTACTTCCAAGAAAACTTCACGCACCACAAATGTGCTGAGGAGTCAGAAAACTTATGACTTCTCCTATTTCCTCTAATCAGGATGAACTCCATCGTCATCCACTAGGTGCCCCAGGATTTTTATTTTTTGGGTGATGAAAAGACATTTTTTTCGGATTCAGGCGGAGTCCTGCAGTCTGAACACACATTGACATGGTTGTCAGGTGGCTTAGATATACTTCAAATGGCTTTGAAAAAGCGACAAAATCGTCCAGACAGCAAAGACCAGTCGTCCATTTAAGGTGCCAACGCAGGATGTCTGTCATATGATAGCAGGCAGCTACACCATCACAAAGTCCAAAATACATAACTTTAAAACCTATAGAAGTCGTCAGGAGTTACGAACACCAACTTTTCCTAGACAGCCCCATTAACCTCTGTTTGCCAGTAGCCTGGTTACATGTCCAGAGTTGAGAAATACTTTGCTCCTTTTAGGCAGTCTGGGGTGTCATCAATACATGACAATGGATATATATCTTTCTTCGTGACGGTTTTCAGTCATTGTTAGTTGACACAGAAACGCCATGTTCCGTCCTTATTCCTCACAGGAACCACAGGGAAGGGCCAAGAACTCTTTGAAAGTTCAGTGATCTCCTTGCAGCTTTTTCACCAGTTCCTCGTGGGTTATCTGTCATTCACCAGGCAACACCCTTTACAAGTGCTGGCTAATTGGTATGGTGTTTGCCCTTGGGGCACTTGACATGTCTTTTCACCACTCCTGATTTGAAAGTATCCTCTTAACAGTTTGATAGTAGCTACCTCCCCAGCACTGTCTGTTATGATAGTGGAGCACAATTCTCACGATGACACTGAGCTGCCCTTCCTGGACTGGTTTGGCAGTTCCCATGTGCTCATCTTTAGGGATGAGTTGTGGAAACTCATGACAATTATTGATCCAAAATTCTCCTTGTCCACCTACAGTGCTTATTGAGCACTGATAAAATGTAGATTTCTTTGTGAGCCTTAGTAGCTATCCACAATAAACAAAAGTATCACAGCTTAACTGAGCATATCGACTGGCAGCTGGAGCTCATGTTATTGATAATGGCAGGATAATGTCTTCAATGGCAAACAATCGCCCAAGGCAATCTTTGTTATATGTGCTTGTTGGAATAACTTTATCAGTCAGGATTCTGATTCTCCATAGTCAATAACTGTTTGCAATACTTGCAAGAAGTGCCATCCAAGATAAACAATATGAATGCTTTCTGTTGAATCGACAAATTCGAAATGCTGCCTTGTCTCATTGATGGTTATTCTTGCAAAACATGTTCTTGTTGGCTGGCCTGAGGTTTCGTGACATCTTGGTGACTCATCCAAGAGAATTCTCATCCATGGCGTCCTCGTCTGCATACTTGGTCGCCTCACTTTGTTTTCCTAGGGGAGTGGCTGCTACTTCTGTATGATGATGGGAAATGCCTATGGAGAGGTGGAGAGTGACCTCATTCAGGGTGTGATGATGAGTTTCATACCACAGGTCGGCTGTAATCGTCTGAAGTCGACTGGCATGGAAAGGCGTAATAGTCATCAAACACACTTCTTCTGGCTCTGCAGTAACATTAAACACGTCCAAGGTGCCCACAATGAAAACATACCAGAGCATTGTTCTCTGTCCTCCAAAGTCTGTCTTTCTGTAGAGTGTTGTACTAGGCAGATGAATTGATTGTACCTGATGTAATTGGATACTGGGTTGTGGTTTGATGGTTGAAGTTGGAGTTGGCTGGATCCATTCTTCATGGTGTGTTCGAATAGTGGTGGAGCCTTGTGCCAACGATCGATAACCCTCTTCTTTGACATTATCTATTATCTCCTGACATATGGGGTCGACTTTTCGGGTGTTATCTCTTGTATATTTGGTACCACTATTCTGGCTGCCATACACTGATATATCTCCTCCATTACTATGTGGCTTGCAAGAGAGAAAAACGAACGAATGAGACGGGCTTCCCCTGGGCGGGAAGAGTCCTAATAGGCTGTACCTACTTTGCCTACCTGGCAGACGTCGGCATGGCGGTCAGCACTGCCTCAGCAACTCTCTTCCTTCAGGTGCGAGACCTTTTCTATTACTGCAGGGAGTGTAGAGACGACTGCAAACCTCCCCTTCTTGCACAGCAGTTGGTGTGCTTTGGCTGGGTGCAGCTGGGTTACAGGCGGCGGCTCCAGTGTTTCCACTTCTCCCGCTTCCCAACGAGGTGGTGTCTTCTTTGTGCGTTCCCCCCCCCCCCCCCCCCCCTGAGGGAATCAGCACGTAGGTCTTCTGGTGTGTCCTCTTGAGCACGTTTCCCGGGTCAAACGCGTCGTCCTCTGCTACCCCCTTCCATGGAGCATGGAGGCGGTGGTGGCAGCATCGACTGCCGGCGTCGCCTGTATGTTTACCAGCCTCCTCGCCGCTTATGCGTCAGGATACGGATGGCGGAGGGAGCGGTCGGCAGTCTTCTCTATGTGTTGTCCGTGTTGGTAGGCAACTGTGGCCTTGATGACTTCGCAGCCCCTGTAACTCGCCACGTATGGGCTGCCACATTTGGGTGTGTCTGTCCTCGGTAGCGGGCAGTTGCTACTGGCGTGGGCCCCTGAACACTTCACACAAGCCTTGGGGGAGCAGTGGCGAGCCACATGGCCCATCCCCTGGCAGCAGAAAAACTGCACCGTGCCCCTCTTCTGTTTTAAATTCTCCTCGGTGACCATGGTGTCGACCACCTGTCTCAGCTGGTAAAGCCGTCTATTCTCTGGGGTGTCGGTGGCAGTAACCAAAAGAAAGCAACTCCTTGCAGGTGATGTGCGACTTGTTGCATGTTACGTTGCACAAGCCAAAGTCAAGCTGCACCAGCTCATCTCGTAGATATTCTGGATCTGCCGCCTTGGTGAAGCCCTTCACGACGATTTTCAGCAACTTCTCAGAGACGGCGCCATGCATGTACCTGTGCATGCCCCAGTTAGACGCCTCGTTTGTCACATTTATAAAATCTTCCGTGTTGGCGACTTGCAATCGCACAAGGTTTCCTGCTGCAGCTCGCACTGTGAAGTCTGCAGTCATTCACTGTGTTACGAGCTGCAGGAAACCTTTATAGTCTTTTGCCACCTCAAAGACTATGGGGGCAGCCGTCGCTGCGACTGAGCGGTGGTAATGTCCGATCTGGAGGTGGTCGTGTCTTCTTCTTCTGAGTGGTCAGCTTGGGCAAGCAGTCGTAGGCTCCATCTGCTTGTGTGTTGGTTGCTCCGACATCTCCTCATCTTCAAGCGCACCATAGTGGTTGGCAGTCGATGTGAGTGGTGGGGAAGGCGTCGTCCTGGGTCGAGCTGCATGCTGAGACGTGACGGTATTCCAGGTTATCTTCTGCCGCCGACGATAGAGACAGCAAGCTGCCTCTTCTTCTTGGGCACCTTTTTGGCGCTGGTTGGTGCGGAGGAGATAGACCGTTTGCGCCTCTCGCCATCTACGCGCTGCAGCACCCTGACCGTCTTCCTGTGCACTCTCTCGTCGGCCGGGAGCGACATGAAAGGTGCATCATAAACTATAATATCGTCTTTGCCAGAATCGTCGTCCATGTCGAAGTCCATGGATGGTGGCAGGGTCGTTCTAGGCAGTGGGCAGACAGGGCTGTCGGGTGAGCAAGCTCCTCTGAACGGCATTTTGCCACACCAGCATCTCCAGTCGTCGTAAATGGGAGCTGGATGGGGCTGTCGACCGAGTAGGCTCGGGCGGAGGGCGATCCGCCACACCCTTCGCTCTGCTCAGCGCTTCTCTGAATTCCGGGCGCGCCCGTGATATCAAAACTTATCTGGCATTTTTCTTTTTTCAGTTTTAATAACTATTCTGGCATCTTAACACATCGAAGCCCATCTTCTTGCGAGAAATGGCTGTCAGATTGGCTTTAGTCTTCTCCAGCACGTCAAAATCTGCAAACTGCCTCAGAAGATCCATTCACTGATGCATATCACAATAGAGACAACAGTGGAAAAAGTGAAAGTTAGCCATGGATCAGTTTTAAGTACCTTTCACAACATTTTGAACATGACAAAGATCACCACTTACTGGCTTTGCACTTCTAATATCCACTCAAAAACCTGCCAAACTGAAACAGTGGTAGAAATGTTACAGTTATGTCAGCCCAGTCCATATTATTTCTTTAGCTAGCTAACCAACACTGATGAGTGGTGGGTGTGTCACTATAACCCTGAGACAAAGGAGCAAAGCAAGCCATAGAAGCATGTGGATTCACCCCCACTGAGGCAGGCAAAGGCCTGACCACACTCAGGAAAGAACTGTTATTTTCGCACAACAGTTCTAAAGCTTATTCTGCACTGGAATCAGTCACACACATTGCTGGGCTACCAGTTTTTCCTCATCTGCCATAGTTTCCTGATATAGACTCAGTTATTTCTTCCTCTTTCCTTTGATGAAGAAAACATTGCATGCAGGTTGTTCCATAATGATGAGTAGGTAAGTGATTTTCGAACTGGAGTGTTTCCTGAAACCTGAATATGCTAGGAGCAGTGAGTCTGCAGAGAAGGACTGACAGCATCACTAAGTTCTATGGTCACAGCATAATTTTTCGAGATAATAATTACAATTTTATAACTGCCCCTTGTATGTATCATATATTGATTAAGCTAGTTTAAGGTTGTGATGGCATAAAATTCTGAACTGAGACTGATAAATCATCATCAAAAAATATGTGAACTTGCACAGTTTATTAGCTACTTTCCCACCTAATATCAACAAAAAATATATACATTGACATGAGGTAATTAAATGTCTTATTGAAGAATTTTGCCAACTATAATTTATATACAGGGTGATTCAAAAAGAATATCACAACTTTAGGAATTTAAAACTCTGCAACGACAAAAGGCAGAGCTAAGCACTATCTGTTGGCGAATTAAGGTAGCTATAAAGTTTCATTTAGTTGTACATTTGTTCGCTTGAGGCGCTGTTGACTAGGCGTCAGCGTCAGTTGATGCTAAGATGGCGACCGCTCAACAGAAAGCTTTTTGTGTTATTGAGTACGGCAGAAGTGAATCGACGAGAATCCGCGGGAAACAACTCAGTATGAACGTGACTCGCCTAAGGTGAACGTTTTCTGTGCCATTTCAGCCAATAAAGTTTTTGGTCCCTTTTTCTTCAAAGGTGCTACTGTAACTGGACTACAGTATCTCAGACAGAGTATCTGGAGATGTTCCCTCAGCTCGAACAAGAAGCACAACAATTCATATTTCAGCAGGATGGAGCGCCACCACATTGGCACTTATCTGTCCGTAACTACCTGAACGTCAACTACCCGAGGCGATGGATCGGCCGCCAGGCAGCCCGTGACAGAGCACTTCCATCACTGGCCTCCAAGAAGCCCTGATCTTACTCCCTGCGATTTTTTCTTATGGGGGTATGTTAAGGATATGGTGTTTCGGCCACCTCTCCCAGCCACCATCGATGATTTGAAACGAGAAATAACAGCAGCTATCCAAACTGTTACGCCTGATATGCTACAGAGACTGTGGAACGAGTTGGAGTATCGGGTTGATATTGCTCGAGTGTCTGGAGGGGGCCATATTGAACATCTCTGAACTTGTTTTTGAGTGAAAAAAAACTTTTTTAAATACTCTTTGTAATGATGTATAACAGAAGGTTATATTATCTCTCTTTCATTAAATACACATTTTTAAAGTTGTGGTATTCTTTTTGAATCACCCTGTACATCATTCAAACTTGTGCAATGAAGTATGTGTCTGTATTCAAAACCTTTTGTGATGTATTGGTTAATGTCTAGAACACACAAGGACAATAAAAAGCTTGTATCCATATTATGCATAAACTTACCAGTAAACAAGTAGTATCATGATCTTATATGCGAGTTTACAATAAAACTAAATTGGCAGATGTGTATACAAGAGAATAAACTATAGTTAACACAAATTGGAAATGTTGTCTGTTCTCAATGGGCTCTAAAGGAAGAAGTCTAAAATTGTGTAAGAGTCTGATGGTTAAATTATGGTAAGGAAGTTTGGAAGTACAGCAAGAACAAGATTTAGCTTATCAGTAACACTGTTTAACTCATGATCTGTGGGAATAATGAAAGAGGTGAACAAATACTTTACTGCTCGAAAGACGAACAATCGAAGGCAAATGACAGTAATAAGTTTTATTGATTTAACTAATATTGTGTATGAGAGGAAAGGAAAACTGCTATTCTAATTAGTAGCTATGCATAAGTCAAGGAGGAAACATTCGCTCTGAAGATAAATTTCAGAGACAAATTATATAAGCCAATACCCCACTAAAATGTAGTGAAAAGCCTGATGTAGACTTTGCTTTAGAATAGTCTTAGCGTAAGAAAGTTTTAAAAATAAACTATAGGAAGGATTATTGAAAAATTCTGAATGTAACAGTTGTGGTTGATGAAATTCGCAAATTATCAAAGGAACTCTATACTTAATTGAAATATATGGCTTTTGATAACCTCAACCTTACATGCGACACTTTTCCTGAAGAGCTTTTGCGATTTTCTCTTAAATATTACTTAGATGATTTATCGAGGTGTAAGGAATGTTATGCATTTCTAAATGCTCAATCGCTATGTTTCCTGTCCATCCTAATAAAATTTATACAAGGTTTGGCGTAGTTATACATTTCTTTAGCCATTCTAGAGTGAATTTCTAAATATGAAAATAAAAGCATTAAACACTGAATTTCACAATGGCTTTTGAAAGCTTCCAGCTACCACGTCGCACTGGATTATCTCTCTTCCACGAGACGGCGCAATTCTTCAATTTTTACCATATACAGTTATGTAGATTAAGTATCGGTGCCTATAGCGCTATGCACTAAATCAAAAATCTTGATAATGCTTTTATATTCACAGTTTGACGTTTCAAAAACTAAATGATTGAAGTAGTTTCATTAGTAAAAGGCATGATATTTCATAAGCAATTAAAAGTGGCATGTGTGTATCTGTGAAACCCAAAGACCTTATTTTATTAATCGTGTATTTCGATTGTTTTCTTTCCAGGCAATGGCGAATCCATCACAAAGAAGGCTGTGTGTAGTCTGAAAATCTGGTATGGCTGTCTAAAACGGAAGATGAGTCAATACGAAGTGAAGTGCATTGAAAATTGAATTGGAGATATCTCCGAACTGTGTCTAATTTACGAAGTTTTTATCACCAGTGCTGCCTGCAAGAAAATGAACGGCTTAAGTCTCAGTGAGCTGTGTTGTTTGTTTTGTTGTCCTCCTTGCCCAACGAGGATTGCTGCCAAACTGGCATTCTTGCCACCAGAACCTACCTACAACTTTCAAGCGGATGAAACGGGTTCGAAATTTAGTTTGAATTTGACAGAAAGAGCCGAGTGGCAATACTCCGAGAGAGAAAAGGAAAATATTGAAGGTTTTTTCACAAGAACTTCCCGAGGAAATCGAATAGCCTGTTTGTTTGTGAGGTGTAGTACAACAGCTCGGTTTACAATATTGTTTTCACACGGTAATGCCGTAGACTTAGGACAAATGAGCAGTTTCTATCTAGGGTTAGGTTCACGGATAAACTGTAATATATTTAGTTACGATTACTCAGGCTACGGGGTCAGTACTGGAAAGCCATCGGAAAAGAATCTGTATGCAGATATAGATGCAGCATGGCACGCTTTACGAACTAGGTATGGTATATCACCCGAAAATATTATATTATATGGCCAGAGTATTGGGACTGTGCCAACAGTGGACCTGGCATCGCGTTATGAAGTGGGAGCTGTCATTCTCCATTCGCCGCTTATGTCTGGAATGAGAGTCGCATTCCCCAATACCAAGAGGACGTGGTTTTTTGACGCCTTTCCTAGGTGATTACTGTTTATTTTCTACAAGCTATAGTGTATTACATGAAGTTAAAGCGAAACATCATTCCAGGGCAGAGAGAGAAATGTGGTTGACTTTCCAGATTTGTGCCACAGTTCTTGTAAGTATAAGATGTGTAGAATTATTTCTTTAGTTGCAAATGGTTCCATCAGCACGCAGAAGTGTTCTGATTTTGTTTTTATAAAAGACAGAGATTTCAATGAACGAGTGTTTACACTAAAGTGTTCTGATAATCTGTTTTTGTTGTTTAGGTGTTATCAACAAATAATACAGCTCATTTTTGCGTGTCATGAAGCAGATCTTTGTTTTGATAAGTTTTCTTCGTCTGTTGCTGTGAACGTTTCAGTGCAGCTTCATTTATTTGTTAGACGTGTTAATTGTAGTTTTAGAGGATAAGCTTAGTGTGCCGTTCAGAGTAGTTAAATGAGTTTCTTTGGTTTTGTGGTTCCTCTTAAATATGTACTTTATCATACACCCAGACTATTATCAGATTTCGCAAAGGTATTAAATTCAGCAGCAAATTCAGTGTCCAGTGTATTAAATCCAATAATATTTGCTAAACTTATGCATAAGCTTTTAATTTTTAATAGTGTCATATTTAACAATATGTCTGGTGTAGTATGCCAAATGTTACAGGATATCACTGTTTACTCTTGAAGGGGCAGTTAAAAACCTCCAAAATTCCATCTACAGGGACTTGAACAGTAATTCATGTATTTCAAATTCAGTTTAGGTGTTGTTTTGACGTGTGTTCCACTATAGATTTGTAAAGTTCGTCCAAACAATAACAGAAAAATTGCATGAAATGATGGTCACCACAGTTAGCCACATCCCAATAGTGCACAGCTGTAAACAAGGCTAGACTTTGTGCTACTGGTAGTGAATGTCTGTTATCATTTATTTGCATCACTGTCTCAGCAGATAGCGAAGTAAAATTTCAAAACAAACTGAAAAAGCTTTTCCTTGAAAATTGCTTCTATTCCATATAATAATTCTGCTATTACTTGTAGATTGTAGTGGGAAGGAATTACTAACTCAAGTCTGTATATACAAAAAACACGCACAGACACATACATAAATTTTCAACATGTAGCCATATTTACAAATTAATTCGTGTTGTGAATGTAAAATGACTTGTTCCACATACTTATGGTTAATCATGCAAATGATTCACGCACAAGAAACTAACTCAATCAGTACTGTTGACACCAAAAGGAATTTCATCACCTAATATTCAGAAACATTCTTCTTCCATTATTTTTAGCGACATTGGATGTAATATAAGAATGATGGTTAATGCCACTAACTATACAGGAAGTAGTTTGTGAAGTATATATATATAGTAAGAATATATATATATATATATATATATATATGAATATAATAGAGGGAAACATTCCACGTGGGAAAATTATTTAAAAAGAAAGATGATGAGACTTACCCAACAAAAGCGCTGGCAGGTCGATAGAAACACAAATAAACACAAACATACACACAAAACTCTAGCTTTCGCAACCAACGGTTGCCTCGTCAGGAAAGAGGGAAGGAGAAGGAAAGACAAAAGGATATGGGTTTTAAGGGAGAGGGTAAGGAGTCATTCCAATCCCGGGAGCGGAAAGACTTACCTTAGGGGGAAAAAAGGACAGGTATACACTCGCACACACACACACATATCCATCCATACACACAAGACACAAGCAGACATTTGTAAAGGCCTTTACAAATGTCTGCTTGTGTCTTGTGTGTATGGATGGATATGTGTGTGTGTGCGAGTGTATACCTGTCCTTTTTTCCCCCTAAGGTAAGTCTTTCCGCTCCCGGGATTGGAATGACTCCTTACCCTCTCCCTTAAAACCCATATCCTTTTGTCTTTCCTTCTCCTTCCCTCTTTCCTGACGAGGCAACCGTTGGTTGCGAAAGCTAGAGTTTTGTGTGTATGTTTGTGTTTATTTGTGGTTCTATCGACCTGCCAGCGCTTATATATATATATATATATATATATATATATATATATATATATATATATATATATATATATATATATATATATATATATATATATATATATATATATATATATATATATATATATATATATATATATTCTTACTAGAATTATGGATGGCCAGCATATGAATACAAATAATTACTTTCCAAAAGATAAATGACATTCAAAAATAAAAGTATGTGTGTATAAAGTATCAGCTCATGTAAAAATATGACATAAGGGCAGTGTAGTGTTTCCCCTGCCATCTATTAAAACTTTTGTCAACAGTGATGTGTGTTTGGCTTAGAGAACTACTGCCTTTGAATTGTAAACTAAAGAAAATTATTTTGTTGCCCACAGTGATGACCACTATTTCAAAGGGGCTACATATGTGAATAGTTGCAATGACACCTTCTGTTCAGAGAGTTAAGATTCCAGGTCATGATAGGGAGTTCCATGTAGTGATCTGTTAATTTCAGTTTTAGGCTTGCACAAATTGTGTGCAATTCGTGCCGCAAGTTTGCTTATAGATAAAAACTGGATAAATCAACAAAAAGTACTTTACCTCAAAAGTGTATCTTATGCCTTATGATGGGCGGGTAATTAAATGCAGTGAATTATTAAGCTCATAATTAGTTAAGACTTAAAATTATCTTGCTGAAAACATGCTGCATCAAGTAATAAGGTATGCTTTGCCAAGTCATTTTTGTACATACAGAAATAAGTACCAGTATTGTACATGTGTTCAGTCAATAAGGTGATTTAGGTTCTTGAAGTGCCCCTGTTCCTCATGAAATTATTGGCAGTAAAGGTTTATGTTCAGTAAAAAGTACAGTTCCATAATAGAATAGCACACTTGCTCATCCCTTTTCTCACATTGTCAAACAATAATGCTAAGGTAACCACTTGAATTCAAAAAATCATAAAATATTTTCATATGTACAAAATTTTTAGATGATGTTCGTAAAATATTTGTATACAAACAGTTGCAAATACTATCATGTGACATTTGTTTTTGTAAATCACAAAATGTGCCAGTAGCTATCATCTGTGCCAAGTCACCTTTGGTGAATAAGTTCACTGTTTAGTTATTAGTTTCTGAAGCTAGTGTATGTTAAATAGAAAAACTTGTTTCTGCTGACACCGATCTTTAACTTAACCCAAGGTCTAGGTTGCATTGGAAGGTGATAGTTTGGCTGTGAGTTGGCAAAGCCAACAAATGTGAAATCAAAACAACCTGGATGTGGTGGTAGGCCAATTTGTAGCATAACTCATTTGAGAAAATCCATCATTGGTATCAGTCTGTAGTTTCCGTGTTGTTTACATTTGTCGCACGTTTCCTACATCACTTGTGAAAGTCAATATCTAGTATCAAATATTCCCTTTTCCCCTTCTTGATTTGCGCCTTCACATTGTTAGTGTGCAGTTGTAGAAGTAATTAGATGAGCAAAATAGTGAAAGCTTTGCTCAGTCAGTCAGTAACAAAGTATAATTACTTGTAGAAACTTCAGTTCTGAATACTTTGCAGTGTGTCAAATACAAGCTTGCTTACACTATCTGTGGCTGGTAGAAACTCATCTTAGTAACTGCTGTGATGTATTTCCATTTTAATGCTGGGAGCTTTTGTGTTTTGCTTGTCTTCAGCTGTGGTACTGGTACTTTAATGTGCATGTGTAATCATACTTTAATGTGCATCAGATCTCCGTTGTGTAAATAATTGACTGGCTTTTTTCCGACAATTCCATGTAATGTTAATGTTGTGGGCACTGTCTGTGAGTCAGTCAGCGTTTGTCTGTTGACTGAAAACAATAAACAACAGTTTCATGAAATAAATGCTATTGAGATATGTTTTTTACAACTATAGCCTCTCAATGTCCTGGGTAAATCGGAACAGAAGCAGGCCAAGCATCAAACCTTGTGGCTCACTATATTTAATGTTTTTGCACACTGAATTCAGTTTCATTTGTCTTGTATTATTGTAAATGTGACCCTTAGCTTTCTGTTGTTAAGATAACCCGTGTATTTATTATTTATCTGTGTACTGAATTACTACATAGCTCACTGAAATCAAATTTTAATCAGAAAATTGCACCATTTTGGTGCCAGCAATGCTATCAAACTGTAGGACTATGCTTTGGTGATGCTTGTAATGAATCTGTTTCTTTGCTAGCTGTGTCAATGGTGGTTTTTTTTTTCCCCCTCACGTGTGCCTTTAGCATGACGTGTTTTTTATATTGTTGTTGTTATTTCGCATTGGTGAACTCCATATTTCACATCGTTTGTATGACTAGGCATGTTTAATGAAGCTTTTTGTATGCAAAAGGTTTTTCTTGTCCTAACAGGTGTGCTGCAACACATTTGTATCATTGTTGAAATTCATTTAAGACAATTTGAGTAGGGCAGTTGTTAAATCTGATCTAGTTTCATATTTTTTGTTTGATAATGAGTCATTCTTTCGTCTCTCTTCCAAATAAGTGATGAGATGACTTACCAGATCACTTCTGAATTATGTAAGCTGAACCCCTGCTAAATGTTTGACGAAACAACTGCACCCATTTATCACACATTTTTCTTTTCTGCAATGCAAGTCCATGTTAGTTACCTGTTACTGTTACCAAGCAAGGTGTCACAATGGTTAGCACATAGGGTCTGCATTTGGAAGCATGATGGTTGAAAACTCGCATAAAATCTGGGGAATTGTCATTCGGTTGACTGCAATATACCAATCTTGCCTATCTTTCAGAGCTAGAGGTAGTCATTTAAGATATAGAGAACAAAGCCAGAAACAGGTGTAGAATAATGGTGTTGTAGCAGTTGCCAAAATAACAAGAATTCATCCAGAACTTATATCTCAAAATTAAAACAAGGTGAGGTGGCATAGTTCTTGACATTTCAATTGTATTCAGAAAGAGTGACATTAAAATCATTGTCTGACTGTTTGTGCATTGTGTAATTGCCGTTGACAAACACCTCAATCATTTCTTAAAGTGGCCCTGAGTACCACCTTCTCACATTCCAGCCGAGTTTGCAATTACTATGACATCAACAAGGATGTTAAACTTGAAATGTACCTTCCTTTCCCTAACAAAATGGATCTGAATCACAACAGTCTGAGCAATGTTAGAGGTCATCAGAATTAAAAAAAAAAAATTGGCCATCAAAATAACTTTGTCATTGGCAGTAAGAAGGTATTTCAAAACATACATCTGCATACTTTGACACTTTCCTTCATTGTAGTTAGGTAATAAGGTTTACGCTAATTTATTTTTCATTTATCCCTGTTTTCCTTCAGGTTCTGTTTTAGCTTTCCTTCTGAGTGATGGAATTACAAACAGAAGTAATTTATTTATTTCACCTTGCAAGATTAGGACCTTCAGCCCTCTCTTCCATCTAACCGGATATCCATAGTGATATGGCGTGCAATATTTGTAGTACATGAGCAGTTAATAATAATAATAATAATAATAGGAATAATAATAATGCATATAGTAATCATTACAATATACATATTACCTGGCCAGTAAATTATATGCAAGGGGCATTCAGTAAGTAATGCAACCCTTTTTTCTGAAAGCAGGTTGGTTTTATTCAAGATTCTGATACACCGCATTATTCCCCATTCTTTTGGGTACGAAACCCTATTTTTCAACATAATATCCATTCAATGCAACGGCCTTATGACACCTTAATAGGAGGGCCTGTATGCCGACATGGTACCACTGTACTGGTTGATATTGGAGCCAACATCTTGCTGCATCAGTAAACTCCCTATCATCCATGTACTGCTTCCTGCTGAGTACATCCTTCATTGGGCTGAACAGGTGGAAGTCGGAAGTGCGAGATCCAGGCTGTAGGGTGGATCCCAGTGAGCACACACCTCTGAGTACCCCAATTGGTGGATGAGTGTGTCAGCACTAACAGCGACATCCAGTTGAGCAGTGGGGTGTTTGAGTGTGATCTGCCAATCATGCTCAATGAGTGCGTCCTGGCATTCCAACATTGCAGCCGGCCAGCACACGGTATATTGATCAGATTTGCACAACCTTGTTGTGGTGATGACAGGTGCCTTGCCCATTGACTCGCTTGCTTTTGTTCATTTTCAAGTCTCCATAGATATTCTGCTAGCAGCTATGAATCTTTGCAATGATCTGGTTTTCTGCCAAAATAAACTTGGTGACGGCTTCCTGCTTGTAATGCACCTCCATTAAAGGTGTAATTTTGAAGGTTACATTTAGCACTACCACCTGTCAAAACTTTGAGGCTGTGGGGGTTGAAGTGGGAATATTCCACAATATCCAACAACAAATTAAATTCTGCATTTTTTCCCCAAACGCAATTGACTGAGAAAAAAAGTGTTGTGTTACTTATTGAAAGCCCCCTAGTCTATTATTAATTGAAATATATTTCACAAATGGCAGTCTAGTTAACAATGTGTCAAGTTATTTCTTTTTACATTTATAATATCTAACATAAATATACAGCAACATCATAAAAGGAAAGATTTGATTGGTTTATAAAAGACCAAGAAATAATAGGGTAAGGTTAGAAGATGAGATGGAGGAAATAAAACACAAACAGTTGGCGATGGGGAAAAGTGTGGATTGTTTTGCCACTGTGATAGAAGTATTTGTTCAGTGTTGAATAGGACAATGACTGAGATATTCCTATAGGAGCCTACAACATAATAGCTAGAGATTCAACCTCCTTTTGAATGCACAATAGTTTTGAGTAAGCCTCTGGTTACTAGGTAGTGTGTTTCACCAGTCATATGACTGAAATGAAAGGAATGATGGAGAAAGATTTTGTATTATGCGTAAGTACAGCCAAGATGCTGGATGTATCAGATCTAGTATTGCTGTTATGGAATCATGATGCTGGTTGGTATTTCAAATGTGAGAAAACATGATGAGGACACCATTGACTAAGACCCCAATGAAGAAGGGTCAAGAGAAAGTGTAAATCACATTGCATATCCAGTTTCATCAACTGTAACCAAGCATAGGAAGGACTGGCGTGATCAAACAACCGATTATTACACACACGTCTTACACAAGCATTCATGGCTACCTCGAATTGTATAGACATATCACTGTTTGCGACATGCTGAACTACATCAAAATAGTAGAGATGCAACAGGACTAAAGATTATACTTTGGGGGGGGGGGGCGGTGCAGTTCTTTTTTAATTTTTTGGGAGGCATGTAGTCGAGATTTTTTACATGGTGTAATACTTTGTTCATTCCAGTTTAAATTCCTGTCCAAGATTATGCTGAGATCTTGTACTGTTATCTGATAAAGCGGTCAGATACTATTAGGGAATACAGGAAGAATTTTATGAAAGTGTTCAGTGGGTTACAAGGATAAAATGTGGCCTTTTAGTGTCAAATTTAAGATCCATGTTTTCTGCCCATTCTGGTACTGAACAACAGTTGTCATTTATAGCTACTTAGGACTTGTGCACACATATAACTGAACATCATTAGCATATAAGTGGTAGCCACAAGAACGTAGTCCAGTTGAAATGTCGCAGCGAGAAAAGCAGTTGACTGAGGACTGAACTGTGTGGGCTTTTGAGAGAATGCTTACATAATAACTTCTCCGACCCACAGATGACTTGTTGATGTATATTCTTAAGGTAGCTGTCAAACCACATTATTGAACTATTAACGAAATTCAGCCATTTCATTTCATTAAGTACTATATTAAAATTGACAGAAATCAAAACACTGCTGAAATTGAGCAGTGTTAAAATGGCTGTTTCATTACTGCCCATGGCATATTTGATATGGACAGGCACTTTGATTAATAAAGTTGCTGTGGTGCTGCTGGAAATGTGCCATGATATTTATCATGGATGTTTTAAGTCTGTCAGATGTTCATGAGACACCCCCGCCCCCAAACTCTTTTGTGGCTACCTGTGTGGCACGTGTGGGGCCCTGAGATATTGCAGCCTTTCTTATCTTCCAGGCTGCAATTCACTGCCTATATGCACTCCTTCCCACCTTAGCTCCTCCCCTTCCTGTCCCCCACCCCCCATCCTTCCTCTCTGTGTTTCCTTTAGAATGACCCAATTATTACCTCGGTTCTGCTATTCCTCTTTGGTCTTGTGTCTTAGTTTTCACTCTCCCCTTCTCTCTTCCCTCCCTCACTCCCCATTGGGGAAGAACCTCCCTAGCATCTCTGACATGAGGCTTTTTCCTCTCCCATTTCCTTCCCTTCCATAGCCCCTCCCCCCCCTCACACATTAGGTCACCAGCGTGTGTAGCCAGTGCCTGTGTTGGGACTGTTATGTCTGCATCTGGCTGAGCCCTCTGACAACAAAGAGATCACACGTCCAGTACCTGAGCTGTCACTGCTTCATGTGTGATTGCTCATCTTGTAGGGGCAATGGAATTCCTGGCAACAGTCACTATGCCAGGTGGCCCTTTTCATAGCTGGGTGGCTCCTGTGGGGTGAACGGTTGATCAAAGTGGGAGGGGGGGGGGGGGGGCGGCATGTTACCAGGGCGAACAACTGCCTGAAGAGACAGCTGCAGAACAGTGGCCAGAAGTATGGAGTGAAGTGTGCTTCGCTCTGTACTTCTGGTCACTGTTCTGCAGCTGTCCCTTCAGGCAGGAATTGTTCCCTCCCTTTTCATACTTTTGCATCCTTTTCCTTCCCCTCCTTGGCCATCCTTGGGAAGAAGGCCAGGTTCACCAGCTTGAGGTGAAATCCTTTCCTCAATATTTGATTTGTTCCAGGACAGATGGGGAGGCTTTTTCGGGTGCCAGACTTTCTTTTTTATAGAATGTATCGATGTAAGTGTGATGAAATTTACTCACTTTGTACGATGTGATATGCTTCCCTATTGATTAAAACCTCTTGTGCCAGTGGCCAGCTTTCCATTGTGCTTGTGAGCACTTAGGAAACATCCCAGTGAGCATTACTCCTTACCAGTCCTACCTAGGGCATTATTTTCCGCAGGAACCTCCTCCTTCAATATGATGAGGAACTTAGGACTAATCTGGAATGGTGCGGCATTCATGGCCTCGGGGCAGTTACATTGATACCAGTGCTTTCATACTGGTTTTTGAGGGGGATAGCCTTCTGCGAAAAGTCAAAGTTATGGTTTACCATTGTGATGTGAAGCCCTATGTCCCACCTCCCACGCACTGTTTCCAATGTTACCATTTTGGTCACATATCTTCACAATGTGAGGTGAATTATACTTGTGATGACTGCAGCCATCCTCTTCATGTGGGGAGTCCTTTCACCCCACCACCCAAGTGCTTGAACTGTTCCAGCCCATATTCTTTTTGTTCGCTGGATTGCCCAGTCTGTGAAAAGAAAGAAAGATTCAAGATTTCAAAACTCTGGACCTTCTATCCCACTCTGAGGCCCCAACAGAAATTCAACCATCTCCACACAATATCCTTAACATCTACCTTGCTTCTATTGTGTTCTTCCCCCTCCTCCTTACCTCCATCCTCTCCCCCTTTCCTTTACTCCTCCATGACAGTTCCCATTCCCTCCCCTCACAGAAGTGCTCCTTTTTGTCAGCTGGAGAAGAAATTTCCTTCTCTGGCACCTGTCAAAGATGGGTCTCTCACTAGGAGCCGTTCACCTAGCATCTACAGGTCAAGAAGCCTGTTAAACAATCGGGCTTGGGACTCACGTTCTGTGGGCCTCAAGACCACTTCTTCTCTTTCAGATCCTGATATTGCTGTGACTTGCTCTCTTCCCCACCATTCCATATCTCACCATCTGAAGGGGAAGAAGAAGATGCATAAGTCTCTGGACAAGGCCTTCCCCCTGCCCCCTGACATCCTAAGGCCCACTTTCTCTCAATCAGGATCTGATCTTACATTCATATATGTCACTCTTTCCTTACTGGTGATGGACATTGACTCATCATAATGACTGATTCTGGCCCATTCCATGTCCATCTGGTCTCTTGTATTGGACCTGTAATGGTTTCTATAATCACCTTCTGGAATTGCAGTATCTTCTTTATCTCTCCTCTGTAGATTGTGTTGTATTGCAGGAATCTTGTTTTGTGGATATCCCATCGCCGACTCTGTGGTTTCTAAACCTTCTGATATAACCGTGTTGGTCCATTGCGAGCCTCTGGTGGTGTCTGTACCTTGATCCATGTGTACATTGTTAATTCCTTGGTTCCTCTTCTTACTGCACTGGAAGCAATGGCCTTTCAGACCCGTTTAGATTTTGCAGTGATGATTGCAATCATTATCTTCCCTCATACTGGCCTTCTCTTCCTGCTTTTCTTGCCCTCCTTCGACAGCCTCCCCTCCCCCCCCCCCCCCCTTTCAGTCTCCTTGGGGATTTTGATGCCCATAACCCCATAACCCACTGTGTGGTGGTAATGTGACTATTGACTGGGCAAGAGTGTTGAAGACCTGCTGCCTAGGCTGCTCAACACTTGAGCACCCACAAACTCTAGTGTGGCACACAACACTTTCTTGGCCACTGATCTTTCCATCTGTAGCCCTGGTTTCCTCCCCTCCATTCAGTGTAGAGTACATGACGATTTGTGGGACAGCTATCATTTTTTGGTCATCTTATCTTTTCTTCAGCATAGCTCACTTAGACTTCATCCCAGGTGGGCCTTTACTAATGTGGATTGGGATGCCTTTTCCTCAGCTCCACCACAAGATGGTATTGATGAATCCGTATGGAGTTGATTGATGCCATTCTTTCGGCAGGTGCTTCACGTATTCCTTTGTCTGCGGGTTTTTCCCGGCGGAAGATTGTTTCTTGGTGAACCCCCAAAATAGTTGCAGCTATATTAAAGATGCTGTTGTGCCCTCCAGTGCTGTGAACAACATCCACATTTCAACCACCTTCTGGTCTTTAAATGGCATTGTGCACGGGCCCATTATCTTCTTAAATGACAGAAACATATTTATTGGGAGCAATATATTGGTGCCATAGGGCTGCATACTACCTCTTTGCAAGAATGGGTAAGGATCATTGACATTTTTGGCTGCCTTCCTCTCACGGGGGTGTTATCCTCACCAACCCAGACTCTGTCTCTGAGCATCTTGCTTGGCATTTTGCCCAGGCCTCAGCATCGGTCTGCTATCCTCCTAAGTTCCGTCTTCTCAAACACCATCTGGAACGACTCCCTTTACCTTTCATTCTCTGCTACCGGAGCCTTACAACACTCTGTTTAATGAGTGGGAATTCGCCAGCACCCATGGTCTCTGCCCTGACACAGCTCCTGGACTGGACTAGAGTAGGTGCACAACCAAATCAGTGTCTAGCCAAAGTCAGGTATTTGTTTCTAGCCATCTATGGAGTGAGACCGAATTCCCTTCCCAATGGTGAGAAAGCGCTGTTTATCCATTTTTGAAATCGGATAAAACACCCCTTCAGGCGGACAGCTGTTGTCCGATCAGTATAACCAATGTCCAATATATGGTGAGTCAAAGGCTGTATTTGATCCTTGAATCCTGGAGTCTTTTGGCTTTGACTCTGTGTAATTTTTGCCATAGACGTGCTACTGCAGATAGTGCAGCCCACCTGGAATCTGGTATCCTTATGTCTTTTCCCCAGAGTCAACACCGTGTTGCGTCTTCTTTGATCTGCATAAAGCCTATGGTAACACATGGGACCAACACATCCTTGCCACCTTACATGAGGAGGGGGACTTCCTTGACCAACTCTCAATTTTTATCCAGAACCTTCTTTCACATCACATTTTTCACATACAGGTTGGCACCTCCTGTCTGCAGGAAAATGGGGTTCCCCAGGGTTATGTTTTGAGTTTTCCTCTGTTTTTAGTGGCTGTCAGGGGTCTGGTGGCAGCTGCAGTGCCTATGATGCCCCCCCCCCCCCCCCCCTTGTATGCTGTTGATTTTTGCATTTATTTTTGTTTGTCCGTGATGGGCGCTGGTGAAAGCAGACTGCAGGGAGCAATGCACAGAGTGCAATCTCGGGCTGCCATCCATTTTTGAGCTGCCAAGACCTGCGTTATGCATTTCTAAGGCCACCATACAGCCCATCCCCATCCAGATCTGCACCTTGATGGCCAGTCCCTCATTATGCATGGTGGACTCTCATCATTCTTTTGGGACTGGTCTTTGATACCCTGTTGACATGACTTCCCCATCTTCATTAACTATAGAGGACATGTTGATTGCATCTCAGTACTCTTCGCTACCTCAGCAACTCCATCTGGGGCATGGGCCACTTTATGGTCATACACCTGTACAAAGCATTGGTCCAGTGTCGTCTAGATTAGACATATCGCATACTCCTTGGCACCACTTTCAACATTACAGATGCTGGGCCTGATATGCCATTGGTGAGATATGACTGGCAACTAATGCCTTTAGGACTAGCCCTGTGATCTGCCTGCTAGTGGTGGTAGGGGTTTCACCGGTGCAGGTTCTGTGCCAAAAACAGTTGATCACTTATACGTTACGCATCTTCTGCTCTGCTAAATTACAATCTCCTATTTCCATATATGGAGATCCATATCTCACTACAGTGGCCCAGGTCTGGGGTTGTGATTGCCTTTCATATCCAGTTCCTTTTTTCTGAACTCCAACTTACCCCTCACCCACTTCTTCTCTGGGACCACTTACATACACATCCGTGGTGCATTCCGCATCCACAGTTCTGTCTTGATCTGTCACAAGGTCCAAAAGACCTGGCTCACCTGGTGACTCAGCGGTTGCCAGACATGCTAGCTTTGCTTATGCTCATATGTGATCTAATGAACTCTGCTCCATGCCAGATAGCTGCAGTGTTTTCACTGCAAAATTGGCAGCCATATCTCTTGCTCTTTAGAATATTCGTTTCTGCACCAGTGAGTCCTTCCTCATCTGGAGTGACTCTTCGAGCAGTTTACAAACTCTTGACCAGTGTTACCCTTGCCATCCCTTGGTCCAGACTAACCAGGATTCCCTTTCTGCCCATGAACAGTGTTGACATTATGATCTTTGTCTGGACCCAGTATCATGTTGTGATCCCAAGGGATTAACTCGCTGACAGACTTGCCAAACTGGCCACCAGCAAACCACTTCTTGAGATCAATATGCTAGAATTAAACCTTCTATTGAAATTATGCATCAAGTTTTAAGGACTTGGAATGCGGAATGGCATACTCTGTCTTCGCTGAACAAACTATGGGCGATAAAGAACAACACGAATTTATGGAGGTCCTCCACGCGGGCCTATCGCAAGGACTCCATCATCCTTTACTTGCTCCACATTGGTCATTCATGGCTGATTGATAGTCATCTCGTCCATCGTGAGGATTCTTCCCACAGTCGTCATGGTGTCTCTGTAATGGTGGTCCACAGTTTACAGGACTGTCCTAATGTTGCTGCCTTGCAACCGACTTAATCTTCCTGTCTCACTACCCTTGGTGTTAGCAGACGATGCATCAGTAGCAGACCAGCTATTACGGTTTATTCATGAAAGGGGTTTTTACCCCACTCTGAGTGAGGGCACCTCATCCTTGTTAGTCCATTCAGAGCTTGGCAGGCTGCCATGTGGTTGCCTCTGCCCCAAACAAGCAACAGCATCTGGCTTGGTGGCCCACCCCTGCCCCCGCACTATCCTCTCGTTTGCTCTTCTTCCCGCTTCTTGCCTGTTATGTTTGACTTAGTGTTCTTCCTTTGTTTTCCTGTGCTTCTCTTGCCCTGTCTGTGTCACCAGTCTTTTCTGTGTATATTTGGATGGGGTGCCTCTGAATAAGTGACAGGAGGTATGCCCCCATCGCACTTTCTGCTTTTGGCGACCTCCAGCTGCTCCCTGGGTGGGACACCTCACCCACCTTTCTTCCTTTCCTCCCTTTTCTTCTTTCTTGTTCTTTTCTTTAGGCTTTGTTGACCTTTGATGGGCCATGTGCTTTCCTTTTCTTGGGTTTTATGCACTAGGCCCTTCTTTGGTTTGTAGTTTTGTTGACTTGCCTGTTGCAGGTAAGAGCAAATTATGACCTCGTAGTTTTGATCCCTTCAATCATTAAACCAACCAACCAGATGTTCATGAGCAAGGTTTAAGGTACAACAAGTGGTATGCTAATTGGCCGATAGTTGCCTGGTGATTTTAAATTATCATTTCTGAGTATTGATCAAATTAATCCTTGTTCCAGTCTGTAATGCTTGCAGCATTAGCAAGATAAGTAAGAACTGTAATAATAATAATAATAATAATAATAATAATAATAATAATAATAATAATATCAGCTACATTTTTAATCATATCTGCACTCACTTCATAATTACCTGTAGCCCAGGAGATTCTCATGATTGCTTTCTGAATTGTACATTTAGAGAAAGATTTTGAGAAAAATTCATCTACTTTAACTGCTGCTGCTACTATCTTGAGGATGATAATTTATCACAACTTGGGAACTGACTACAGTTCTTAATTTAATTCATCTGCAGAAGCTTGATTAGATTTTGTCTTTCCTATGCTGAAGCCGCACAGTTGTTCTACGTTGCGGACTAGCTCTGTTCAGTTGAATGGGCATGCATACTTCAAACAGCTCAGCTTGAATATTGTATGTGCAACATTACTTATTCTTTATGTAGCATAGTTCCTTAGTCATTGCTGAAGAGGTAGTTCTCTTATTTCGACTGTTCATTGAGGTGCACATTCGTCATACAATGCACTAAGGTTGCAATCAAATTTCTGAACTTTGCCATCTAATATCAACTCATTACTTAAGTTTTACCGTGTGATGTCTAAACAGTTCTTTTGCAAGGGTTCACAGTTGACTTTCTCTCTCTTGCAGTTTATACATGGAGTAAATTAGGAATATCACATCATGGACAAAAGTCTGACTGGTGCAAATTACTTATTGCCCTCTTCAAGTGTGGCATTTGATGGTTTGGGTACAGAAGCATAATACTTATTCTATGTTTGTGGCTCTCAACTAATTACATGCTCATAGTTCGATACAAAGGTGAATGGGGCTAACTGGAAAGATGAGGCCTTGTCTTGATTGGGTGGATTGTAGATTATCCTATTGAAATTTCTGACTGTTACATTTATTTAGTGAAACAAGAATTATGCTCCTCTTACACAATTTGCATCCAGATGTACTTAATATCTTTGGTTTTAAATTGGAATGAACAGGAGCACCCAAATCAACTCTCACGTAGAGTAATATGATCAGCCTTTAGAAGTGTTTGACAGAGTCAATTGGAGCAGCAAACAATACGCTTTAGAAACAAGATATGGTTAACTCTATACTTTTTCTTTCCCCTAATGGCTACCAATTTCAGTGCACAGTACCATCCTCAGGCCATCCCCTGGCATGCAGTTGTCACACTTGCTTCCCATGCTTCCCAAGTAAGTGTGTCAAATGCAACAATATTGTAACCAGTGGAAAACTGCTCCTATTTGACCACAAAAAAATATGAATGTGTTCCTGTTTATTTAAAAGACTGACTGAGAAGTGGGGTACCAGCTGCCTTATTCTACCTTCCTCAGTATCTTCAAAACTTCCCCAAAAATTTTAGCATGCAAACATATTCACGCTTTTTTTTAACATGCAGCTCATCTCGTATTCCTGTAAGCTCCCCAACTGCAATTCCCTCGCACCCACTACTCCATTGCTGTTAGTCACTCATACCCATCTACTACCAGTGGTCCTTTTTCTCTCACTCATTCAGCCCAACTCATTGTCATTATCTCATTGTGTCTCTCTGTGTCATTGCCTCCTTTGTCACAGCCCAGATCCCTTTGTTCTGACCTGCTACTACTGTCTCCTCTCAATGTCATTGTCACCATTTTGCTCTCTCTTACGCATACTGTCTCATTCATTCTTCTCGCTACTGCTGTCTCTTCTCATTATCACTAACACTCTCTTGTTGTCATTGTCATACTGTCTGCCTCTCATTATCACTGGCTCCCACCCACTTCCACTGTTTCCTTCTCCTTATTCCTCTCCCACATGCATTGTATCCTTCACTCTTTTCCTAGCACTGTTCTACACTGTGAACTATGTTCCACTGCCACTATGCCCCTCTTTTTCTCTCGCATTGCCATTGTCTCCTTCGCTCTTTCTATAACGCAACCACTGTCTATCTTCCACCTGTTTCTTTGCCTCTGCCTTCTCCTCTCTCTCAGCATAAAGTACAAAAAATTGGGGGGAAATTTTTAAAAGTGCTAAGGAAGATAGAATGAGGCAACTGGTACCTCACCTTTCAGTCAGAGACTTTTAAATAAACAGGAACATAGTCACATTTTTTGTGCTCCCATAGAGCATTTTTTCATTGCTTCCTTTCTCTTCCTACTGCAGCAGAGATGTAACTCTTATGAAAAGAAATGTATTGATCAGTAAAATTTAGATAGTTCACTTACTTGAAATAGAAGTATGTGCTTCAGTACTGCAACATGGGTTTCCCAGATAATAGTGAGGATACTTCAGAGCATATTTCTCCATGCTCAATCATTTTATGAACTACATTTTCATCTTGCACCAGATTTTATGTGCATATTTTACCTGTACGCGTGGGGTAATGTTGAACCTCTGTATCTCAGTAATGGATAAGAATATGAAGAAAATTTTCAAGGTTGTTTGAGACTGAGATCATTATTTGTCGTTAAGATTTGGCCTCTTACTGAATTTTACATGTAGACGTGGGGCAACTTTGAACATCTGTATCTAGGAAATGGCTAAAGATATTGAGAAAAGTTTCAAGGTTTTTCGAGATCGGGATGTTAGGAATATATTGTAAAAATATCAACAATTTGGTGGCTATAGCTGTCTTAGAATCCTTGGCTGGGTTTAGATATATTGGTGATGGCAAAAATATAGTAAAAAATCTCATTTTGGGTGAGGGTTTCTGATGAACTGCCCATGAAGTCGCATCAAGCCCACCATAGACCATGATGATGATGATGGTGTCCCATACTCCGAGGAGCATAGGGGACGATGCGAGAGACCCGCACCAACGTACTAGGCGAGGTCCTAGTGAAGGTGGTTTGCTATTGCCTTCCTCCGACCATAATGGGGATGAATGATGATGATGCAGATGACACAACAACACCCAGTCATCTCGAGGCAGGGAAAATCCCTGACCCCGCCGGGAATCGAACCTGGGACCCCGTACGCTGGAAGCGAGAACGCTACCGCAAGACCTCGAGCTGATGAGATCCAAAAAGAACCAACAAATTTGCAACATTTGTCTAAGCAGCAGGAAGTGTATAATATTCACATTTTGATGCTGTACTGTGGGATAGTGAAACTAAGACAATCCTTCTGCTGGGTATACAAATGGTCCGTAGCCCAAGGCCTATCAAAAACACTTGACCCTACCTTTTTATTGCCAGTAGAATCCAAGGTGTGAGCACTGTAAAATCCCATTTTTATGTGCGGTGTTTTGGAACATTAGGTGTGCATGCTGTCCCATGTAGTGTCTGAATTTGCTCCCTAAGTTGTCATCAATTTCTTTCCACCAGTATACCATCTGGATTAGGATGCTAACTAATTCACACACACACACACACACACACACACACACACACACACACACAGTGTACCAATGCTTCTGCCAAAGCCTTGAAATGAAACCTTGTGGCACAAACAACAGTACTGGGATTGTAACCAGTGTCATACCTGCTTCAGATGTCAGAGGATTCTACCTTCCAAAAGTGGACCAAGTGGCATATGTTTGGAATTACAGTCTAAAATTGACAAAATGGTAGAGGTGTTGCATCTTTGCCAGCCACCTATTTATGGGAAAGCATTAAGAAGAAAATAAATATTGTATGCACAACAGAAGCAGAATGCAATAAAATAAAAAAAAGATAAAGTTGATGTAATTATCCAGTATTTTCTGTAACAGTTTTTCAAGCGTATGTTTATCACAGTTGCAGCCGTTCCCAGGACCTAGTTTTCATTTTCTTCTTTATATACAGCATTAAAGTCAATGCAAGAAATGCTTTATCTGCATTGGTAACCCTTCCTGCTAGTGTCAGAATACTTCACAACACACATGCACAGTGTGACGACTGCTTCAGAAGTGAAGTTAAAAAATTTTGGTTATGTGTCTGCACACTTGTTTGATAAGCCCATCGATCGAAAACGGCAAATTGACAAACAAGTTTTATCATTGCCAAGGCCTCAACAGCACTGCCTTATCAGTCTTGTGACTGGTTCAATGCAGCCCACTACAATTTCCTCTTCTGTGCCAATCTTTTAATGACAGAACAACTCCTACATCAACATCCACAGCTATTTGTAGCGTATATGCTAATTTCTGTTTTTCCCTGCATTTTTTGCCCTCTCCAGCTCCCTCTAGTGCCACAAAGCTTATTCTCTGATGTTTTAGTGGATGTTCTATTATCCTGTTCCATCCTCTGTTAGTTTTTTTCCAAATATTCCTTTCATCACTGATTCTGCAGCTGGTCACCTTATTTCCCATCTTACCAGCCCACCTAATTTTCAGCCCTCTTTGGCAACATCATGACTCAAATGCTTGGATTCGCTTCCTTTCCAGCATTCTGTGTACACCCATTTTCAAGCTTTTAGTAATGATATCTTTCTACACTCAAAATAACTGTGTGGAGGATGACTTCGTACTCACCAGACAGTTTCAGTTGTCTTTGGATATGTGCACTGAACAACCCTTTTGCCCCACTATACATGTAAGTGAAAGGCCATTGCGGTAGCTTTTCAACAGTGGTGATGCAGTGGTTAACAAGTCAGGTGCCAGACTTCTATGAGGAGGGTATTCAAAAACTGGTACAATGTTATGACAAGTGCCTCAATATTGATGGAAATTATGTAGAAAAGTAGATTAAGGTACAGGCTTTCATGTAAAAATAAAATTATTGAGATATCTTAGCACGTCTTTTTTAAATTTCAAAACATTACTTACTTAAAAAACATGCCTCGTATATTTCTTTCTGTGTATTATGCAGACTGTTCATGTAGCACCTGAGTTCAAGGAAGCTGAAATCTTTGCTAAAGCCAGGCAAACCAAGGGACAAATCAGAAAGCTACCATCAGATTTGCCTCCTAAGCAATACCTATAAACTGTTGGAAACACATGGTTTAACTGGATTGAGCCGATACTGGGAGAACACCTACCAGTGGAGCAGGCTCGATTTCGCCATAACAGAAGCTGTGAAGATCAGGTACTCAGCTCAACTAGCCACATCAAAACAGTATCCCAAGAAGCACTCAAGATGCAAGATGATGGTTGTTTTTGTGGATCTCATCCCATACTGTGATGGTGTGTGGGAAGATGATCTACTATATAAATTGGGCTACACCATCCCAAGCCAAAAACTCTTATACCTCATCAATTATGTGCTACTTGACAGAACCTACCAAATAATAATAATAATGGGTGCCATTATAAGTAGCATCCGAAAAATAAACAACAGTGTCATTCAAGGATTGCTGCTTTACATATCAGACATGCCAGAAACAAGAGGATGTAAATTTGGTTATTTTGATGACCTGGCCATTGTTGTCCAAGCCAAGCAGATGGCTGGTGCTGACAGTGGCTTTTCCCAAGATCTTAAAGTTGGGAAATGCTACACTGACTGGAGACTGACTGTCAACACAAGCAAAATGGAAATAGTGTTTAAATCTGAATAATAGGGAAGCCTTAAAATCTTCCAAAGTATGCTTCAGCAATAAATTGCAAAATTAGTTACCTATGTTCCTTGGTGTCATACTGGATCACAACCTGCCTTTCAGGAAACACCCAGAAGCTATGGCAGCTAAAGTCAACACACACAACAATATCCTGCATAAATTGTGTGGCAACCAGTGGGGAGCATATGCTTTCACACTAAGAGGTTCTGCCTAGGATTTGTACACTCTGTCTCTGAATACTACTTCTCTGTGTGGTTGCATAACAGCCATGTAAGGAAACTAAAACCCAAACTACGAAAAATGGTGCATATCAGTGGATGCATCAAAAGTACACCGCTTCAATGATTACCCGTACAGAGCAATATTGTTCCACCTCCACTGTACAGAAAAGGCTTCTTGGTCTGTCAGTTAAACAGGATTCACAGTGAGCCAGAATTGTCAGTGCATTAGGACATTCCTCATTTATCACTGAGGTCCAGGAAACCCCTTATAATATTATCAGAGCATCTACCAGTCACAGACTTCAGCATAGAGGCACAGTGGCAGACTGACTGGAGCACCGACAACTTGGTGATTCATTAACCCATTTCTGATTCCGCATACAGATCGACTGGGTGTGAAAATCCTTACCGGCAGTGGAAAGCTCTCAACATGATTCAAACATCACACGGAGTCTGCCAGGACTTCTGTACAAATGCGGAAAATTTTCAAGCCCTCAGCATGACTGTGATGCTCTGTGTCAGACAATTTGGTGATATTGCAAGTGACAACAACATCAGAATGTACCTAGAACCAAAAACAGATCTGTACAAACTGAAGGATGCTGCAGTTTCCTGGATGGGTGACTTAAACCTTGATATGTAATGTTATGCTTGCTGCCCATGATCCTTAATCCAGTCAACTTTATTAGTGTAAAGTTAGTGTTCCTTTCATTATTCTTTTTATTACTTATCTTATTTTTAGTGTTCTCTTTATAGCTGATTTTTATGTTTGTTTAACTACTCATCTCAGTTTAAATTTTATTGTTGCTTGTGTTTGCTCCTCTCACAGCCTATTTTTACTTACAATTTCACAGTCCGCTGCATAACACATTGTGCTGTTCATTTTACTATGTATTTTATGTCTATTTTATAACTAATGTACATAAAATTGGATGTACTTGTTGTGTTAGCTCCTCAGATAAAATAATTTAAATGTTCAAAGTGCCATATGTGCCTAAGTCTTTATTCCAAATGATAAATAAATAAATATATAAATAGCAAATAATTAACCACTGTGAAGGAACACTCCATAAAGGCTATTTCAAGGTCATCACGTGCACAATGTTGCAAATGTCTATACTTTCATACCGTATGTCTGGTACACAATGTAGCACAATTTCATTGTCATCACTGAACAATGAAATATATTGAAGCATTATGAAACTACCACCCTAACACAGGGTTGTAGTCCTCATACATGGGCCCACTAGTTCTATTCCCTCTGATCTCTGTGTTGCCGTCTGTCCGCAGGTGATGTCACTTTGGCATCACCACCGGTCCTTCCTGCATGGGAACAAGCTCCAGGGAATTAAGCCTCTCCCATCGTCTTGGACGACCTCCTGTTGCCCCTCTAATTGCAAGGAGATCATTTTAGCTAGGTTGCATATTGGGCACTGTCTTTTTAGCGATCACCATTTCTTAAGAGGTGCTCTCTCTCCACCATGTGCCCATTGACCTCAATCTCTGGCAGTGACAGACATCTGAGTTATCGGCCTTTTAGCGAATGACGTGTGGGCTGTCAATCACGTTTTATTTTTTAGCCATCATAACGGTAGGGTGAAGAACATTTAATCTTCAGTTAAGGACATCCCAGTTCAGTTGGGCTTAACATGTAGTCATTTTTAACTCCTTTTTTTCCCTTATTGTTAGACAGTTCTGACGTGGGCACATGTCATCCTAGTTTTTGTGCTCTAAAATAAAACAAAACCATCCTAATACTGCCAGTTTACAAATTTATAGATATTTGTCATTGTTCCATCTAAACTGTAGTTTGTGTTTACATATACAATGTGACATTTTTAGTTAAATAGCTGGTCAAAAGTTTCCAAATGTGACAAGTAGATTTTCATGCCGACATACATTCTCTCACCAGTGGTATCATCCTGTCCTTTCCACGGTGTATATGGTCTCTTGTGTATCAGTTTCATGTAGTTTTCTTCATTTAGAGCAGTCTTTCATAGTCTGTGTCACCAAACCACCTTCACTTATCACCTTCACTCTATGACAAAAAAAGTAAATAGTTTAATATTACTACAAAAATAAAGTTAATATTCCTTCATAGTGCCAAGGAAATTATTCACTGTGACTTTAAAGTCATGATTTTAGAGTGGTAAGATAACACATATGGCTGAAATAAAATTCTTGTTTTCTGCTTGTAGCAAAATGTGTTTTGTTCACTTGGTCTTTTGTATGCACAGAGTACTTTTTGAATAATGAATGTTTTGTTTGTTTTACAGCATTGACAAGGTTCCAAAAGTCACATCCCCAGTACTAGTGATACACGGTACAGAAGACGAAGTCATAGACTTTTCACATGGCCTTGCTATTTACGAAAGATGTCCGCGAGCAGTTGAACCTTTATGGGTTGATGTATGTATTCTCAGTACTGCTGGTTTTATGTAGTCTATCATATATTTATCTGAAAGTGTTACACAAAGAATTATTAATTACCCTCAAAATTCTTTCCCTACACCACATTAAGTGCATGTGCATGTACAGGCCATCAAAATTTTGAAAGAGTTGCAAAGTGATTCCTGAATGTTTTAACAAAATAAAGAAATGTTCATTGGTATTTAAATGGTGTGTGTGTGTGTGTGTGTGTGTGTGTGTGTGTGTCACACATTTACCTGTAAAGTATTCAGCTATAATTTTGACTTGAAATTGTAATTGTTTATAATTTATTTAATTCTTTATGAATATGTATTTGAGTGACCTTTTTAGCTAGAAATATTGTTACATTTACCATGAAGTCTTTGAAGATTAAAATTCATGTTTTATATATTAAGACAGTAATTCAATTTATTTAGAAAGATTTGGTATTAAGATATTGACTTAGTACCAAAAATGTTTCTAGACACTGTGCATTATAGTAAATCAAATGGCAATTCTGCATTTTAGCTTCTATCAAGAAACAATGGAGGAGGAGTACTGACAAATTGAAATTTGTTTTGCATTTAGTTTTTCAGACACTTCAAGATGCTTGGCTATACCATACCTTCCAATTCTTTCCCAGTTCTTGCAATGCCATATAGTTTAAACTACTCCTTACATGCTTATTTCTTCAATATTATAATTCCTTTAATGTCTGAGAAATATGTACAGGTAGGCAGTGAAGAAAAGTTTCTAGTATTGTATTTTTTCTAGAAGGGTGCATCACAGAACCTACCTCCGTCCCCCACGGGGGCTCACCACTCTTTGACGGGTTCTTGCTTGGCTACCACAGGGTCCCAGCCTTTGCAGCATTATCTCCCTTCCATGCTACATGTCTATCCTCTTGCTGTTCTTTTTTCTTGGGGAACATGTCTTGGCTGTTCATAGAAATGTAGTCTGCATTTTCGGTAGTCAGTATCTCCACTGTTCCTTTTTTCTTACTTTGTTCACCTTCTCCTGTCTTTCATCTGCTTTGGCGTTTGAGGTTCCTCTTCTTCTTCCTCCCTGTGCACTCCTGAAGGCCAGCCCTTACATCTGACATTAAACAGATGACTGAGTAAAGCATAGTTCCCAGCTCTGGGTCAACAGGTAGGGTTTGCACCTACCCCCTGGTAAGGGCCAGGCCTAGGGAGGGGTGATTGCCTGAGCTGCTACCTTCCCAAATTGCCAGATGGTTCCTCTGTCAGGTGTTCAGGAGGTGTGACCTGAGGAGTGAACAATCACCTACGGTGGGTGTGCCCCCTTCTGAAGGGGGTCCCAGGTGAAAGGAGCACACCATTGGAGACTCTGGTGAACATGAGGGTTTTCTCTCATTGAGCCAATCATCTTCACAGTCAGTGGCTACAAAATGTAAACGGAATGAGGCTAACAATTCGAAGACCCTCCCAGCTGCACCACGGTTCCTCGTGGTTTCACGTACTGAAGATGGTCAGTTCTTCGCTACGGTAAATCCGTTTATTATTCAGAAAGATGTCGATGTAATTGCTGGCTCTGTGAAATCCTGTTCTCCTTTACGCACTGGCACTTTGCTTTTGAAGACTACTTCTGATTCTCAAGCACAACAGCTGCTTGCAGCTTCGCTTCTCCATTGTTATCCGCTTCGTGTCGAAGCCCATGCTGAATTGTTTCCGTGGTGTAATTTACAGTAGGCTGGAAGAGTGGTTTGTCCATCAAAGATCAAAGCAGATTATGAAGTTATTACAGTTGGAGCGTATGTTCTGAACCTGATGTGCTGTTACCAGTGTTGTTATTATGACTATACTCTAGAGTCCTGTTGACATCAACTGCAATGGCGGCCATGCTGCCACCTCCTAAAATTGTCCCATGTATCTCATTGAGCGGGCTGTCCAGGAGATCTGGGTGAAAGTGCCTTACCCAGTCGCTCCCAAGTTGTTGGCTAGCTGGAAACCGTGCGTTCTATCATCTGGCACCTACAGTACTGTTTTTGCTACATCTCACTCCATGAAGGATATGGCCATGCAAGCATGAGTCCTCAAATTTAGCACCATGGTTGGGAAATTGCCCAGTGTCATGACAGTGTCCCCATCTCCTCCTCCACCTGTGCAACAAACCACCAAACTCTCGCCTCACGAGGCGAAGTCACCAGCTACACAACCGGCAGGCGGAAAGGACTACTGTGAAGACTTCCGATGTCCCTCCAGTCGACCAATACCTGAGTCTTCTTCTGCTAACTGGAAATGCTTGAAGAAGTCAAACAAAGGCAAAAAGTCTTCTGCTTCACTGACTCGAAGATACTGTGTCGTCAGTGCACACCACCAACTGTTTTTTTGCCCCAGACTCCACAGGCTGACAGCAGAACAATGCTGACACTTCAGTAGACCTCATGGAACTAGATCTTCCTGCCTCTGTGCCCTGTAGCAGAAAGTCTTCGAAGGCTGGCACTAGGCAGCTGCCAAGGTGACCTCCTTCACTTTTTCGTTGTCATGACTCTCTTCTAATGGAATGTTTGTGGCCTTAAATCCAACAAAGGGGATTTACGGCTGCTCTTAGAATCACAGCGTCCACTTGTTCTCTACCTTCAGTAAACAAAATTGCATCCTCATGACTGCTTTGAGCTCTCGCATTTCTTCCCGCTTTGTGTTGACCTTCCCCGAGGTTGACATTCTGTCTCAGGGGAGTCATGCTGCTCATACGGGGTGACATTCATTGCCAACTCATCTCCCTGACTACCCACCTTCAAACTCTTGCAGTTCAGCTTTCCCCTTTGTATCGTTTACATTCCTCTGTCATACACTGTCACCAGAGCAGACTTCCCCAGCTTGTTGGGCAGCTACCTCACTCCTTTTGACTGCTCTGTGACTGTAATGTGCACCATCCCCTTAAGGTTCTCCCCTTTCCGAGAGGCGCCCTCTTGGCTGACCACCTTAATCAACTTAACGTCGTCTGCCTTAACGCAGGTGCACCCACATTCCTTTCAGACTCCACGCACACATATTCCCATTTGGAACCATCCATCAGCACTGCCCAGCTGGCCAATCATCTTGATTGGTACATTCTCTCTGACACATACCCGAGCGACCATTTCCCGTGTGCTATCCGTTTGCTGACTCCTACCCCACCTCTGTGGACACTCATATGGCAGCTTACTAAGGCCTACTGCAGGTTTTATTCCTCCCTGGCGACCTTCGACGAACACCATTTCCCAGAATATCTTACAGGGTCGTGCAGGGTAGCTGCGTGGTCTGAGGTGTCCTGTCAGGGTTCACGCGGCCAAAAAAAAAAAAACTTACAAACATTATCCTTACCACCGCAGAATGTTCTGTTCCTCACATTACCTCTTTACTTAACTGTGTACTGGTCCCTTGGTGGACTAAGGCATACCGTGCCACATTTCAGTTCGCTCTCAGAAACATGTTCTCCGTGTTTTTAACTGTCGTTCTACAGTGGGAAACTGCAGTCATTATAAACAGTTGGTGCACAGTGCGATACCCTTCTCTTCCCCGAATCATGAGTGCTACAATGCCACCTTTACTATGAGGGAGCTAGATCATGCTCTCAGTTCATCCCAATCCTCCACACCAGGGTCACACGGCATCCACATTCAGATATTGTTGCACCTTTCTCTGGGCAGACACTTTCTGCTTAATACGTACAACTGCATTTGGGTAGAGGGCACGTTTCCAGACACTAGTGTGAAGCTATTGTTATTTCCATACCTAAGCCTGGTAAGGACAAATACCTTCCTTCTAGCTATTGCCCCATTTCTCTGGAATGCTGTTTGCAAGGTAATGGAATGTACGATTAATGCTCAGCTTGTATGGTAGCTAGAGTCTTGCAATTTACTAACCACTGCATGTTGTGGATTTCGAGCACGGCATTCTGCAGTTGACCATCTCGTTACTTTGTCCACCCGTGTCATGAATGGTTTTCTGTGGAAATCCCACACTGTGGCCATGTTTTTCAATTTCGAGAAAGCCTACGACACCTACTGGAGGACTGGTACCCCTCATGTATTCCCTATACGTTGGGCTTCATGGCTGCCTGCCCTGTTTCCTTCAAGAATTTTTATAAGACAGAGTTTTCAAGGTACTTGTGGGCTCTGCCTTGTCGTACACATTTATCCAAGAAAATGGTGTACCTCAGGGTTCTGTCTTGAGTGTCGTCCTCTTTGCTATCACCATTAACCCTATAACGGCCTGTCTCCTGCTGGGCATTTCCAGCTCCCTTTTCGTTGATGATTTTGCCATATGTTGCATTTCTCATGTCTCATGTCTCATTGAGCAGCATCTTCAGTGATGTTGCGATCATCTTTACTTACGGAGCATCGACAATAGCTTTTGTTTTTCCATTGATAAAAACATTTGTATGAATTTCTTGTGGCGCAGTTAGTTTCTCCCACCATCTTTACATCTCGGGCCTGTTGCTCTTCTGTTCATTGAAACAAAAAAATTCCTGGGGCTCATGCTCGATAGGAAACACTCTTGGTCCTCCCATGTGTCTTACTTGGCAGCTCGCTGTATGCAGTCCCTCAGTGACCTATGTGTCCTCAATGGTACTTCCTGGGGTGAAGATCGAACCACCCTCCTGTGATTGAATTGGTCCGTTGTCTGGTTGAAATTAGACTATGGGTGTCTGGTTTATGCATCCGAACGTCTGTGCCCTAAGGGACTCAGCATTGTTTTGCTGGGTACGGGCTTGGTGACCCCAGTATTCCTGAGTTGGGGACTGGTAAGTGCCGCCAATCCCCTGTCACCATAAGCTCTCAGCATGCTTCAGCGACCACTGCGTGGCGGTGGAACGTTGTGTGTCTCAGGGAACGGGGATCTTGGCTAGACTGCCCGGATCGTGAGGATGGGATAAACCACTATAAAAATCCCTCAGTCTCGAGGTGTGCTGCACGCTGAGGGGATGCATGGCTGTTGTGGTGGAACAGTTGTTAGCGGGCAACCTCTGGGGAACCTGCCGCACCTCAGTTGTATATGGCTTACTCCGGCACGTGTGCTCTGCCTGAGTGGACCCTTATTTCCCTAGCTGCTCGTCGGACAAAGATGGGACCCTCGAAATCATCATCTTCTCCTCCCAGCGGGAAGGGTGTACTTCCTGGGAGTATTCACACCCATTCATCCAAAAGAATGAGAGAGGCTAGTTCCCCTGATACTAAGAATACTTTGGACTGCAAGAATGGGGCTCATGGAGTCATGAATAATAAAATGTTTCTGGTGATAAAGAGGAAGGAGGGGACATTTGAAAAAGTGTCCTCCTTTTATATCCATATGGATTTGGAAGTCCTTGCAGGAACATTAAAATCTATAAAACAATTGCGTAATTGTTCGTTGTTGGTCGAAACTAACTGACAAAGCAGGCAGACCTTAAGAATTCGCAGAAACTGAGTGACTATATCATTGTTGAGATGCACACCTCTCTCAACTCCAATAAGGAGATATCGTGGACATGTAGATAGCAGAACTGGAGCAAGAATGGGCGTCCCAGGGAATAGTCGATATGGAGCAACAGACGCGCAAGAATTGCGGAGTAACTGAAAAGGCTACCACTTTCATTGTCACATTCAATTCTCCGACACCGCCTGAACATCTTATGGCAGGGTTCATTCGACTTAAAGTTCAACCTAACATTCCAAACCCTGTGTGGCGCTAGAAATTCCATCATTTTGGCCATACGGCCATGAGTTGTGGAGATGAAGCAATCTGCTGGAACTGTGGAAAAGCCGCTCATGATGCTGGGACTGACTGCCCGTCTCCGTTGATCTGCGTGAACTGCTCAGGGAACCACCCAGTCTGGAGCCGAGACTGCCCTGTTTTTGCTGAAGGAAGCAAAATACAGGAGATAAGTGACCAAGCAGATCCTCTATGACGAAGACAAAAAAAGAGTATAAGGCGATGAAACCCTGTCTTTACCACCTCGTATTCTTCCATGGTGCAGAAACCTGTTCCCAAGGCGGATGCTTCGATACACAATGCCTAGTGTGCATAAGCACCTGTACTTGCACGTATACATGACAAGGGAAAAAGAGTAAGAACAGAGCAATCCAGGCAGCTCTACCAAGAAAGACCAACAACAGTTCCACAGCGAGCATCCAGAAGGTGCAAGATAAGCAGAGTGCCTCTCAACACCCCCTTTCCCCCGCATCATCGAAGGGACAGGGCGCAGGGAAAGGTTCATGACGTTTGGGTCAAAAGTTGTGCCGAGCACTGTCAGATGTCATTCTTTCCCATCTGACTGATGAGGAGGCTATCATGGAGTTAGATGCCTTGGTTCGAGGCATCCCTTCCACTCCCCCTTGCTCTTAAAGTGCTTCACCTCTCCTGTGCAAAGATAGGGGTAAATTAAAACCGCACCAATGACATGGCGTCCATACTACAGTGGAACTTCAATGGGTTCAGGACTCATGTGGAGGAACTGAAACTCCTCGCACAGGCACGTCCCTTGTGCTTTTGTTTACAAGAAATGCCTTTAAAAAATATAGATGTCCCTGTGCTACAGGGATATATGGTATACCACAAGGATGACCTATCGTGGGGAAAGGACCAAGGGAGGTGTCACAAAGTTTGTCACTAATGGGCACCACTCCTCTGCTCTCCCCTTGGCTACTGACGTGCAAGCACTTGCAGTTCACATTTGTGTGTGTTGCAGGATCACTGTTTGCTCAGTCTGTTTACCTCCGAAAGATGCACTAGACTCTGAGGGTCTCATGGATCTTATTGTGCAACATCACCAAGAGGCTTAGCCACAGTTCTTTGGGAGTGGACAGGGCACCTCTCCTTCGGTTTTATCAGGTTTTTGTGCGTTGGCGGCTGGACTATGGTTGCGCGGTGTATGGGTCAGCAAAGCTCTCTTACTTTCGGTTCATTGACACTGTCCGTCATGAGAGGATTCAGTTGGCCATGGGTGCTTATCAGACCAGTTCCATACCAAGCATCTGTGCTGAGGTGGGGAACCACCAATTACCAACAGACACCAGCTCTTCATGGTATGACAGGCACATAAGTTCCTTGCAACTCCATCTTCACCCACACACCATACTGTTGCTCGTCCACCTGTGGAACGCCTTCTTTCCAACCGTCTACAAGCTGCGATGCCATTTGGGATCTGCGTGCAGCGTGTGCTAGAGTTGCTAGGTGTGGAGTCCATACATCCCCAAATCCAGGGTGACTGGAGAGACCCAGAGTGATTTTAGATTTGGTGTGGTATAAGAGATATAGCACTCCTGCTTGAGATTTTAATGTGATGTTCTCTGATTTTTTTATGTGAGTACTGCGAACATGTAGTTGTTTTTACTGATGGGTCTAACTAGGATGACTTTGTTGGTTGCTCTGTCATTTTCCTGGATCGTGTCCTGAAGGTCAAACTGCCTCCGGAATTTACCATCTTCGGCGCACAATTATATGTGATCTTGTGAGCACTGGAGCAGATGAGACATTCTTCTGGTGTTAGATTTTTCGTCTGCTCATTCTCTGAGCACCCTTTACTCTCGCCAACGTTTGTACCCAGCAGATACAGTAACCCAGAATATCCAGGATGCCCTCCTCCAGCTACGACGACTGGGGAAGGAAGTGTCCTTCTGCTGGGTACCTGGGCACATTGGAATTGCAGGGAATGGAAGGGCAGATCGAGCAGCCAAGGAGGCGTGTCGTGATCCTCTGGTATTTCGGTGTGCTGTCCCTCTGCATGCTATCACCTTGCTGTTAAGGTACACAATCATGTGTCGATGGGAAGACGAGTGGCTGCAGTGACCGATAACAAGCTCTGTGTCATCAAGCTCACAACTCTGCTATGGAGAACTTCCTTCCAGCCACGTCAGCGGAACGAGGTCATTCTTATTCGTCTTCGCATAGGCCACAGCCCTATGACACAGGTTTTCTTACTCCAACAAGAGGACCCTCCATTGTGTGGTGTTTGTGACGTGCAGACCAGTGTGCCACATTTTATTAAACTGTATTTTATTTGCCAATCGGCGGACTGTGGCAGTTTTGCCAGCGGATTCTCTCTTCTAATTTATGTAAGATTAAACAATGTGGTTAGGGTTTTAAAGTTTCATGAGTTGTCCAACGTTTTTAACAAGATTTTAGGGGGATGTTCTTAGTGTGGCAAAGGGTGGCTGGCTCACCCTAGTTTTTTGTAAGTGGTCAGCCAGGCACATTTCCCGGCATTTTTCTTTTAGTTCACCTGTGTTTTGTTTTCTCTGTGTTTTACATTCTTAATTATCTCTCTTCCCTCCTAATGGGTTTTAGTGCATGTGAGAGAGTATGTGATACAGAGTGACTGTGTGGTAATTTAGTGTGCAAGCGTGTACAACACTTTTAGTCCATCTCCACAAACATTTGTTTTTGTAAGTGTAAAGACACACACACACACACACACACACACACACACACACACACACACACACACACTCACTCTCTCTCTCTCTCTCTCTCTCTCTCTCTCTCTCTCATATGTCTGTCCTTCTTATGCAGTCTCAATACTATCCACAATCGTATAATACTATCCACTGCTCAGTATTTACAGCAGAGCTTTATCGGGTCACGCAGTATATCCGGTGACACAGGCTTTCATTTGTGTCGTCTGCTCATACGCTCTCACTCTGTGTGCTGCACACCATCCATCCCATAGTGCAATGGGTCCATGGAAGCTGTCACTTGTTCACTCTTGATGGAGCCACTGTGATGTTTATGTGGGTTCCTGGTCACGATCTGACAGGAAATGAGGCCACTGACATTGCTGCCAAGGCTGCAGTCCTTGTACCTCAGCCTGCAGCATCACCACTGTTCCTCTCTTTATGGGAACAAGTTCCAGTTTATTAAGCCTCTCCCAGTGGCTTGGGTGACCTCCCTTTGGCACTCTTGCCATGAGGAGATCATTTGAACTTTGTTGCATATTGGGCATTGTCTCTTTAGCCATTGCCATTTGTTAAGTCATGCTCCTCCATCACTTTATGCACGCTACGCCCAACTTTGGGCTGTCTACCATTTCCTGATGGAATGTCCTTTTTTCAACCTCTTAAGTTCCCGTTTGTGTTTCCCATCTGAATTATTGGCTGTTTTAACCAGCAATGCGTGGGCTGTTGGCTGTGTTTTACTTTTTGTCCATCATAGAAACATGGCAAAGGACATTTAATTTTTAGTTCTGGACCTCCATTTCTCTATGGCGTATTTGATAGATCTTTCTTAAAGTTTCGGTTTTTAGCTGTCTTCTCTTCCGTCAACTGGGATTGACGTGTAGTTGTTTTCAACTCCTCTCTTGGTCTTCGTGTTCTACAGTTTTGACATGGGTGCTTATGCGCCCTAAAACGAAACAAACCTACTGCCCAGCATTTACTAGCCACTTTAACAACAGTATGCTAGTATTAAGTTATTTCTTGCCTCCTGATAGCTTTTATCTTGTAATCAAATTCATTGGATGGGAATTTCTTATGAAAAGTAAAGAGTGTAAAACCCTCATCATGATTCTCCACCCCCCCCCCCCCTTCTTTTAATAGACTCACTTAGAAACTTGTGCCATTATTGGTTGCCTACATTTTCGTAATGGAAGGAGAAATAAAATAAATAAAGTAAATGGCTTACATTAATTTTTATTCTTCACTTCCTGTTTTGCTCACTATCTAAGCCAGTCCCCCCCCCCCCCCCTCCCAGTATACAAGGCTTTTATAAATGATTCATTTGTCTTTTGAGTTCTATATTTTCTTAAGTATTGCATGTAAAAATGTGATTGATTGCACTAACAGAACTGTAAACTCATAGTGCTTGTGTTGGACCCAGCAGTTGGCATAAAGAGTGCAGTGCCTTGAGGAAATGGCAAAAAAGCAAGAAGATTCTTTGTTTGTTGGAATATGCGAGATACTTATCTGTTATTGCATTTTTCGGAGAGGTTAACAGCCACAAAGTGAGTTTGTGTGGTACTGAACATCCTCATTTGTGGCGCAGAAATGGGATTCACCAAAGGTTAATATTTTCTGCGCACTCTCACAGATGAATCTTTACATTCTTGCTGTTTCTTCCAAATACTTCGTGATTTCTGAGATTGTAGCTACAGTGGGACCTGAAAACACAGCTGCTCCCCCCCTCCCCCCCCCCCAAAAAAAGGCAGATTTAGCGTCCATATTGATGTGAGAATGTGACAGTATTACTTCATCTCTTGTTTCCAAACATGTCAGTTCACTGCTCTCATTGCCTGCATAGAACCAGCAGCCGACAAATGATTTTTTGTTCCCACGGTACCTTATGGTGAGTACGAACAACATTGCTGCACAAAACATGTAAGTATGTCGTTGACTCCTTCAACCCTTTCAAATTCTTGAAAATGTATTCTGTGCATGACCTCAGTTGCTACAGCCATCATCTGTAAATGTGACACAACCCCCCCCCCCCCCCCAAATTAATCTATTACATAACACAGAAATGTTGACCTCGGCAGCATTTGTTTTAATTGTGAATGTAAAATGTACTTTGTCTTGTGACCAGGTAAATATGGTATATAAACCAGAGTTTCTCTCTCTCTCTCTCTCTCTCTCTCTCTCTCTCTCTCTCTCTCTCTCTCTCACACACACACACACACTCACTCACTCACTGTTGGGTCCCACTCAAGCTGGGTTGTGAGTGATGCCTTGTGAAGGTAAGTAATGGCCTCCAGCCATTCTGTCTGGTGTATACTTATTTCTCTGACATTTCTGAATGTACTGTTTCGAAGCTTCCTGACATACAGCTGTTTGCTGGACTAAAACTCAAACCTGCAACCTTGCCTTTCCTGGGCAATGTAGCTGCTGGATAGGTCAGTCAGTAAGAGCACTGCCTACATAAAGCAAGGTTCTGAGTTCGCGTCCCAATCCGGACACTATTTAATCTGCTATAATGAATGGTCATAATAAAAAGAAGTAGTAGAAAATGTAGTTTGATTTTCAGAATCAGCTGTGAAACTTAAAATTATTTCATTGTGACATTTATTGATAATGACTGTATAACACAAAACTAAACCACTGTACCTGGCATCCTGTATTGTGAAATCAGCCAGCAAAGCCGTAGTCCATCATCCTATGTACTGCTGTTCCATGAGAGAAATATGCTGGTGGAAACACTCACAGTGCTCTACACTGAATGCACCAAAGGCCTCTGGGAACATGTCGAGGTTGAGTAAAGAAAGTGTGTCTTCAAGGTCAAGTTGCAGCATGAATGAGTTCATTCACAAGGTCCCTTGAATTTCAGCTCACCTGTTCCCAAAAACAGTATTGTCACACATTGAAAACAATGCCCACATGCACCTAACCAGTTAATATTTTTCCTACTCATGTGCATTAAGTTAATTTTTCTACGTTAAGAGCCAGCTGCCATTCATCACACCAACTAGAAATTTTGTGTAAGTCTTCTTGTATCAATCTACAGTCACTTATCTTCAACACCTTTCTGTCACCACCAACTAGTATTTCATGAGCTGGGTATTTATGCACAACTGACCATGAATTTTTTGAATGACTCTAGAACTGTCACAGAGGAGCTGGGTGGTCGGTAAAAACATCCCCTCCTGTGTTGTCAAATCCGTCTTTCCGATAAACATTCCAAGACTTGCTAAATATCTTAGAGCTTTTTACTAAGGATTTTAGCCAGCTCTGTCCCAAGAATAATTTGAGATTGTCCGTCTCCCCGCCCGAGCCAGCTCTCTGTCCGTCTCCCCGCCCGAGCCAGCTCTCTGTCCGTCTCCCCGCCCGAGCCAGCTCTCTGTCCGTCTCCCCGCCCGAGCCAGCTCTCTGTCCGTCTGCCCGCCCGAGCCAGCTCTCTGTCCGTCTGCCCGCCCGAGCCAGCTCTCTGTCCGTCTGCCCGCCCGAGCCAGCTCTCTGTCCGTCTGCCCGCCCGAGCCAGCTCTCTGTCCGTCTGCCCGCCCGAGCCAGCTCTCCGTCTGTCCGTCTGCCCGCCCGAGCCAGCTCTCCGTCTGTCCGTCTGCCCGCCCGAGCCAGCTCTCCGTCTGTCCGTCTGCCCGCCCGAGCCAGCTCTCCGTCTGTCCGTCTGCCCGCCCGAGCCAGCTCTCCGTCTGTCCGTCTGCCCGCCCGAGCCAGCTCTCCGTCTGTCCGTCTGCCCGCCCGAGCCAGCTCTCCGTCTGTCCGTCTGCCCGCCCGAGCCAGCTCTCCGTCTGTCCGTCTGCCCGCCCGAGCCAGCTCTCCGTCTGTCCGTCTGCCCGCCCGAGCCAGCTCTCCGTCTGTCCGTCTGCCCGCCCGAGCCAGCTCTCCGTCTGTCCGTCTGCCCGCCCGAGCCAGCTCTCTGTCTGTCCGTCTGCCCGCCCGAGCCAGCTCTCTGTCTGTCCGTCTGCCCGCCCGAGCCAGCTCTCTGTCTGTCCGTCTGCCCGCCCGAGCCAGCTCTCTGTCTGTCCGTCTGCCCGCCCGAGCCAGCTCTCTGTCTGTCCGTCTGCCCGCCCGAGCCAGCTCTCTGTCTGTCCGTCTGCCCGCCCGAGCCAGCTCTCTGTCTGTCCGTCTGCCCGCCCGAGCCAGCTCTCTGTCTGTCCGTCTGCCCGCCCGAGCCAGCTCTCTGTCTGTCCGTCTGCCCGCCCGAGCCAGCTCTCTGTCTGTCCGTCTGCCCGCCCGAGCCAGCTCTCTGTCTGTCCGTCTGCCCGCCCGAGCCAGCTCTCTGTCTGTCCGTCTGCCCGCCCGAGCCAGCTCTCTGTCTGTCCGTCTGCCCGCCCGAGCCAGCTCTCTGTCTGTCCGTCTGCCCGCCCGAGCCAGCTCTCTGTCTGTCCGTCTGCCCGCCCGAGCCAGCTCTCTGTCTGTCCGTCTGCCCGCCCGAGCCAGCTCTCTGTCTGTCCGTCTGCCCGCCCGAGCCAGCTCTCTGTCTGTCCGTCTGCCCGCCCGAGCCAGCTCTCTGTCTGTCCGTCTGCCCGCCCGAGCCAGCTCTCTGTCTGTCCGTCTGCCCGCCCGAGCCAGCTCTCTGTCTGTCCGTCTGCCCGCCCGAGCCAGCTCTCTGTCTGTCCGTCTGCCCGCCCGAGCCAGCTCTCTGTCTGTCCGTCTGCCCGCCCGAGCCAGCTCTCTGTCTGTCCGTCTGCCCGCCCGAGCCAGCTCTCTGTCTGTCCGTCTGCCCGCCCGAGCCAGCTCTCTGTCTGTCCGTCTGCCCGCCCGAGCCAGCTCTCTGTCTGTCCGTCTGCCCGCCCGAGCCAGCTCTCTGTCTGTCCGTCTGCCCGCCCGAGCCAGCTCTCTGTCTGTCCGTCTGCCCGCCCGAGCCAGCTCTCTGTCTGTCCGTCTGCCCGCCCGAGCCAGCTCTCTGTCTGTCCGTCTGCCCGCCCGAGCCAGCTCTCTGTCTGTCCGTCTGTCTGCCCGCCCGAGCCAGCTCTCTGTCTGTCCGTCTGTCTGCCCGCCCGAGCCAGCTCTCTGTCTGTCCGTCTGTCTGCCCGCCCGAGCCAGCTCTCTGTCTGTCCGTCCGTCTGCCCGCCCGAGCCAGCTCTCTGTCTGTCCGTCCGTCTGCCCGCCCGAGCCAGCTCTCTGTCTGTCCGTCCGTCTGCCCGCCCGAGCCAGCTCTCTGTCTGTCCGTCCGTCTGCCCGCCCGAGCCAGCTCTCTGTCTGTCCGTCCGTCTGCCCGCCCGAGCCAGCTCTCTGTCTGTCCGTCCGTCTGCCCGCCCGAGCCAGCTCTCTGTCCGTCCGTCCGTCTGCCCGCCCGAGCCAGCTCTCTGTCCGTCCATCCGTCTGCCCGCCCGAGCCAGCTCTCTGTCCGTCCATCCGTCTGCCCGCCCGAGCCAGCTCTCTGTCCATCCGTCTGCCCGCCCGAGCCAGCTCTCTGTCCATCCGTCTGCCCGCCCGAGCCAGCTCTCTGTCCATCCGTCTGCCCGCCCGAGCCAGCTCTCTGTCCGTCTGCTTATCTCTTTTAGGTCCCTCTCTGTGTCCATGTCCTCTTCCCCTCCTCTCTGTCCATCATGTCCTTGCCCTCTATCTGTGTCCATGTCTTTATTCCTACTCTCTATGTCTGCACGCTGCCCCCCCCCCCCCCTTCCGTCCCTCCTCTTCACACCATCGCCCCCACCCCAATAGGAGGCTGCTGGTTTTCACTCCACAGTACTTCTTTCCATAAAGTAAGTAGTGTATAACAAGTTCGGTCAAAATCAATCCAAGGGTTTTAGAATGAGTTTTTTACTGAAGGCTTCACCAGAGTACGCACAAGTCACACACATTTCAGTTAATTTTAAAAAATTTTACACTCATTTCACCTGTATCTGTAGCTAATGTAACTTGCAGTTTTGTTTTCATGCAGCTCAGTCTTTGACATCGAAGCTCTTTAATTATGTGTCATACAGTGGTATAATTTTGCAGGTACAGCCAGTGGTATATGTAGATACTGTCTGTAAAATGCATTGTGAATAGAGCTAGTAGTAAAGAAATAATAAATTGAAATGTCATGCATAATGCGGCAAGTTTTTGTGCATCACAGTGTGTACAACGTCATACTTCCTGAACTATGTCACATACTATGATATATTTTTGCAGCGACATTTGTGGTGTAGGTGAATGCTGTCCACAAAATGTGTCGTGAGTCAAGTTAGTAGTAAAGAAGCAATAAATTAAATTATCAAGCAAGATGTGGCAGTTTTTCATGAATCTCAGTGTGTATGGTGTCACATCTCCTGAACTATGAGTCATAGGGTGATATAATTTTGTAGGTACATTCAGTAATATAGGTGAACACTGTCTGCGAAATGTCATGTATGCTGTTAGTAGTAAAGTCATAATAAATTAGAATGTCATGCATGATGCGGCAGTTTCTCATGGATCTCCAGGTTTACGTCATATCACCTGAACTATGTGTCATACAATGATGCAATTTTGTAGGTACATTTAATGGTATATGTTGTATTTGTTGTAATTTGAATTAGTGGCAGAGAAATAATAATTTTAAATATCACGCATGATGCAGCAGTTTCACGTTATTAAAAGTGAAAATGTAGTAAGTGATCAACTTTTTCCCTTTGATCATTTTATGGTGGTTGTCACTGAGAAAAAGTTTCGTAAAGGCTTGAAATTACATGTAAAGTTCGTTGGAAGTCGCTATGTGCTCTCATTATCAAATACTGGGTGAATGAAATTTGCAAATTCAAGCATTGTACGCCACACTACTTTTCACTCCCACCCCTGCCTCTTTTATAGGTATATGGTTCTTATCCTCAAAGTGTTTCCTTCCACACAGCTAGTGATGTGTGCATAAAATTTGAAATCAGTTAGGTGGTTTAGGAGGAGATATGGAACATACATATGTACATACATCCTTATGAATATAATAGAGGGAAACATTCCACGTGGGAAAAATATATTTAAAAAGAAAGATGATGAGACTTACCAAACAAAAGCGCTGGCAGGTCGATAGACACACAAACAAACACATACATACATACAAAATTCTAGCTTTCGCAACCAACGGTTGCCTCGTCAGGAAAGAGGGAAGGAGAAGGAAAGACCCCTTTTGTCTTTGCGAAAGCTAGAATTTTGTATGTATGTTTGTGTTTGTTTGTGTGTCTATCGACCTGCCAGCGCTTTTGTTTGGTTAAGTCTCATCATCTTTCTTTTTAAATATACATACATCCTTACTTACATATGGAAAATCCAGAATGGAATGTAGCAATACAATGAAAAGGATAGTCACTACTCACCATATAGCGGAGACGCTGAGTCGCAGAGAGGCACAACAAAAAGACTATCACACAATAAGCTTTCGGCCAACAAGGCCTTTGTCAAATTTAGACAATATACACACATGCGTGCAAACTGTACTAGTTGTTACCTATCTCGTTTCTTCACAACTGAACAATTTGATATCTTACGCGGTATATTGTGGTAGGACCACACTCTCACCACGTGTCTTTGAATGAGAATAATACGAATAGTTCCAGCACAATTCCAGTAAGACTTATTTATTAGTAGCTGCTGAAAGATTACACACTGCAGATCTCGTTTGTCTAGGGGTTTTTGAAGTTTTGTCTGCAAAATAATTACCCCAACAAGCATGGCCTGGGTTTTCTTCTTGTTTGAAATAAGCACTACCGGATCCGAAATACTTTCAGTTAAAAATTATATTTATTCGTACTTTTTGTTTAGTAACTACAACATTTTCACTATGAACATTGATACGCTAAATGCATTATACTGTACTGGTCACATAAACATGTCCATCTCCCTCCAATCCCAACAAAGAAGTGGTGGGCAAGCCAAAATGTGCCCGGAAGTTGCAGACATTCCTGCATTCCAGATTCTTTGGTCTACTGACCTTAATAAACTCCAAAGATACATATAAATAAATACATATAAATATACAACATTTAACATTTCAAACGAATCCATTATTTATCATAAAAGAAAATATTCATAATTAAATAAATTAAACACACTTTCTGGCAACATAATGAAGTTACCTTAGCTCTTTACTGTGGGCATTGTATTTTTCGCATGATATAAACTTTATCTCCGACAGTTAATTACATTACAAAACGCACCTCAAACACGCAATGTTTGTGTCTTAATTTTGACAAAGTCCTTGTTGGCCAAAAGCTAATTGTGTGACAATCTTTTTGTTGCTTCTTTCTGTGACTCGGCATCTCCACTATATGGTGAGTAGCAACTATCCTTTTCATTATATTGTTTAATAAATACATACATACATACATTCATTTTCATAATATGTATCGGTTTCCTTACACACGTCTCATTCAAGGTATTTAAGTAATTTGGAAATTTGTTGTGATGCTACAAATAAATTGGAAATACTGTTTTTTCTTTCTTTAAGTGTATTCGATATATAGTTCTTGTGAATACGTTATTATGAGAAGGATAGTTGCTACTCACCATACAGTAGAGATGCTGAGTGGCAGATAGGCACAACAAAAAGCTGCCAGAAAATAAACTTTTGCCCAACATCGCCATAGTCGGAGATAAAAAAACAACACACACACACACACACACACACACACACACACACACACACACACACACATGAGACTGTAATCTTGTTGGCCTAAACCTCATTTTCTGACTGTGTCTTTGTAGTGCCTATCTGTGAGTCAGTATCTCTGCTATATGAGGAGTAGCAAGTATCCTTTTCATAATATTGCTACGTTCCATCCTGGATTTTCCATTGTGAATGCATCGGTTTTTTGTGTGGATGAAGCATATCTCTTTAAAGGATTAGTACTGCATGAAAATCAAGATTCCTACTGATCTCTCTGCTGTTGCCTTGTAACAAGTGATCAGTTGATCTTTATTACTTAGATTGTACAACTACTTAATGCAAAACAATACATGATAAACAAACTATGAACCTTGCTGCAATGGATGATCGACTGATGAGACCTTGTAACATTAATCAGCATGGCTTTGCTATATTGGTACTACGAATGACTGAAACCAACAAGAATGTACAACAGCTATGTTTCTGGAGGACATATAGCTCTGCTGGATTCAGATCTCTGTGCTGGGACTACTCGGGAAGATGTCATCAATAAAAACATAACTGGTGTGCTACAGGTCAGAGTGTCTTTTGTTTATCCCTTGATCAGGTATACTGTTCAACAGTTAAAAAGAAAAATGTGTAGGTTGAAGTTACAGGGAGTTAGTAAAGTGTGGTGGCAGGTAGAACTGGACTTCTGGTTTGGTGAGTACTGAAATAGCGATAATGCAGGAGTGGTGTAATAATGAAGAGGAAAATAGAAATGCAGCTAAGCTGCAATGAACACTGTAGTGAATGCATTATTGTAGCTCGTAGCCAACAAATATAAAGCTACAACCACCCTTAGAAGTAAAGTTTGAGCCTAATACCTGTGCAGATGAAGAAGAGAGTGAAAGAATGTGTAATGAAAGAAAAGAAATTATTCAGTTAGTTAAGGGAGATGAGGGACAGGAAATTTATACAAGAAGGAGAATGAGAAGCAATAGTTGTGGAACATCGACTCGATGAAAAGAATTAAAGGGCCACCTGTTAGAATTTTCCACGGAATACAATATAACCATTGTTAACACTTCGGTGTAAGAGTCATGAAGGAAGGTTGTATACAAGAAAGATTTGGAGACACCGGAAGGTTTCAGATTGATTGTATAGTGATAAAGTTGAGGTGTAGGAGCCAGATTTTAAACTGCAAAACATTTCGAGAGCCGATGTTGCCTGCAGATTAAAATCGAAGTAATTGCTGAAAGATAAAATTAAGCAAATTGAGCATTTAAAAAGGAGCAAACAAATATTCACTGAAACATCACAAAGGAATACAATAGAAGATGACTGATTAACTTTGCAAGACGAAAAAGTGAAGGCAGCAGAGGATCAAATATGCAGAAAGATAAGGGCCAGTAGAAATCCTTGGGTAATACAAGGGATATTGAATTCAATTGATGAAAGCAGAAGATATAAAAATACTGCAAAAGAGTATACAGCTGCCTTAAAAATGAGTCACAGGAAGTGCAAAATGGTTAAGAAGGAATAACTAGAGGATAAATCCAAAAGGGTTGATAGGTGTGTGGATATTACTGATCCATCAAGTCATGGTTGGAAAATAGTGACATGCATTATATACAGAAGAAAGGACAAACTGGTTGAATCAAAGTTCAAGGAATGTCAGTTTACGATTCTGAAGAAGGTAGAAAAACGGAGCAATATTGACACTGTGGTTTATCCTAAAATAGACTGAAGAAAGGCAAACGTAGATTTATAGGATTTGGAATATTGACTGAGATACATTCAAAATTTTTAAGGGAGCAAAAAGTTATCTACAACTTGTGCAGAAACTATAGATGACAGTTGTAAGAGCCTAATGGCATCAGGGAGTAGTTGAGAAAGGAGTGAGACAAGGTTTTAGCCTTTCCCTGACATTGTTCAGTCTGTATATTGAACAAATAGTAAATGAAGTGTTGTAGAAATGGGTCACTTGAATGCTGACTTCGTGTGATACACATACTTTGTATATGGTGCTCTTAATAGCTCAGTGATTATTTGTAGATTCCTTATGCGTGGGAACCAGTGGTAAATTCCTTTGAAGCATTTTTTATATGTTAATTGAGTCTTTTTAATTTACGTGTTTGACTTCTAGATAGAAGCCTGTTGAGGAACATATAACTCATCTGGAAAACCTAATCTAAATGTTTTTGATACTCTGTGTTGGGTTCTTTGTTAACTCACAGCTGTGTTCCAACCAAGCAGCTGCTCTAATATTGCTGAAAGGCTACCCTTTGTCAACCTGGCCAAGTGTTTTATTGTGGTATATACGTTTTTTTTTTTTATATATTACAAATGTTTTTGAGGCTTTTGGGCATCGAGTTAAATAGTGTGATTAAAAATTTGTAGAATTTGACAAAGAAGCTGCTAGTCATCTTCGGGTAACAACAAACTGTTGCTAGAAGACAGACATCACTTTGTCACTTGTAGCTAAAGGAGCATGTGCTTATAACAAGCTACGGTCTTCATTTCCACTACCCTGATAATGGCACAAACTCCAGACAAGCTATGATATTAGGCTATTTGGAGGCTGTGAGTGGTGGCTTCTTAAGTCTATTTTTGTGTCATTCTCTGTTGTGGACAAAATTGTAGTACCACCACCACTGTATCATATAGCTGACTGAAGACTTTGTGTGGTTTGAACAGTCACGTCAATACCACAATCCCAGAAGCAAGCTGTGGCGAGTATCTTTGTTTTTCAAGTCCATTGTGTGTTTCATATCCGAACAGCATTGAGCAATTATTAATTTTACCACACACCTAAACCATGTCTGCTAACAGTATGATGCTTCATTTGGCAAGAGAAGATCCCTAACTACAACACTAACTTTGTGATAGCTACCTAGAACTGCAGAAACCAACATTGAGGCTTTGTCATGTAATCTTAAACAATTCTATTGCTTGTTGTGGCAGGCACAGGAAGCAACTGTGCCAAGCCTTCTTTAACTGTCATAGATCTCCTCTGACCATATAACTGTAGTAACATTTGTCTTCAGTGATGCAGCAAGTGGACCAAACTAAGATCTTCCACACTGGTGTGGAAACTTATTGAATTGAATTGAATGGAATTGAATTGAATTGAATTTTATTTGGTCATGTAGGATTACATGGTGTACAGTGAATATACATATAATACAGGACAAGTCAAAAATAGAAATTTATTATCACATACTTCATAACCATTTTTCTTACAATCTAACATATTGATTATAAGTAACAATATATACAAATTTAATGTGATAAGTACTCTTCAGCACTGTAAATCAGATAGTCTTTGTCATTCTTTGAAAACATGTCATGTACATAGCCATGCAGTTTTGGAGACAGATGTCTTAGTAATTTGATACCGGAGTACTAGAATCTTATTTCAAGCATTGTCAGTTGACAGGGTTTGCTTCTTATGTCATTCTTCCTCCGTGTATTGTTGGTGTACACTAGCATTTATAGTCCACTCTGCACTATCTTTTATATAGATATATATATATATATATATATATATATATATATATATATATAATAGAGGGAAACATTCCACGTGGGAAAAATATATTTAAAAAGAAAGATGATGAGACTTACCAAACAAAAGCGCTGGCAGGTCGATAGACACACAAACAAACACAAACATACACACAAAATCTAGCTTTCGCAACCAACGGTTGCCTCGTCAGGAAAGAGGGAAGGAGAAGGAAAGACAAAAGGATATGGGTTTTAAGGGAGAGGGTAAGGAGTCATTCCAATCCCGGGAGCGGAAAGACTTACCTTAAGGGGAAAAAAGGACAGGTATACACTTGCGCACACACACACATATCCACCCATACATACAAGACAAAATGTCTGCTTGTGTCTTGTATGTATGGATGGATATGTGTGTGTGTGTGCGAGTGTATACCTGTCCTTTTTTCCCCTTAAGGTAAGTCTTTCCGCTCCCGGGATTGGAATGACTCCTTACCCTCTCCCTTAAAACCCATATCCTTTTGTCTTTCCTTCTCCTTCCCTCTTTCCTGACGAGGCAACCGTTGGTTGCGAAAGCTAGATTTTGTGTGTATGTTTGTGTTTGTTTGTGTGTCTATCGACCTGCCAGCGCTTTTGTTTGGTAAGTCTCATCATCTTTCTTTTTATATATATATATATATATATATATATATATATATATATATATAGCCGCCCCATTGTAGCTGGTTACCAAGCCCCCACAGAACGTATCTCTGCCTACGTGGATCAACACCTTCAACCCATTACATGCAGTCTCCCATCCTTCATCAAAGACACCAACCACTTTCTCGAACGCCTGGAATCCTTACCCAATCCGTTACCCCCAGAAACCATCCTTGTAACCATTGATGCCACTTCCTTGTACACAAATATCCCGCACGTCCAGGGCCTCGCTGCGATGGAGCACTTCCTTTCACGCCGATCTCCTGCCACCCTACCTAAAACCTCTTTCCTCATTACCTTAGCCAGCTTCATCCTGACCCACAACTTCTTCACTTTTGAAAACCAGACATACCAACAATTAAAGGGAACAGCCATGGGTACCAGGATGGCCCCCTCGTACGCCAACCTATTCATGGGTCGCTTAGAGGAAGCCTTCTTGGTTACCCAGGCCTGCCAACCCAAAGTTTGGTACAGATTTATTGATGACATTTTCATGATCTGGACTCACAGTGAAGAACTACTCCAGAATTTCCTCTCCAACCTCAACTCCTTTGGTTCCATCAGATTCACCTGGTCCTACTCCAAATCCCATGCCACCCCGGAAGGTGTACACGATCAAAGGCAGAGCCACGTGTGAAAGCACCCACGTGATTTACCAACTGACCTGCCTACACTGTGAAGCGTTCTATGTGGGAATGACCAGCAACAAACTGTCCATTCGCATGAATGGACACAGGCAGACAGTGTTTGTTGGTAATGAGGATCACCCTGTGGCTAAACATGCCTTGGTGCACGACCAGCACATCTTGGCGCAGTGTTACACCGTCCGGGTTATCTGGATACTTCCCACTAACACCAACCTGTCGAAACTCCGGAGATGGGAACTTGCCCTTCAGCATATCCTCTCTTCTCGCTATCCGCCAGGCCTCAATCTCCGCTAATTTCTAATTTCAATTTGCTGCCGCTCATACCTCACCTGTCTTTCAACATCATCTTTGCCTCTGTACATCCGCCCCGACTGACATCTCTGCCCAAACTCTTTGCCTTTACAAATGTCTGCTTGTGTCTGTGTATATGCGGATGGATATGTGTGTGTGTGTGTGCGCGAGTGTATACCTGTCCTTTTTTCCCCCTAAGGTAAGTCTTTCCGCTCCCGGGATTGGAATGACTCCTTACCCTCTCCCTTAAAACCCAAATCCTTTTGTCTTTCCCTCTCCTTCCCTCTTTCCTGACGAGGCAACCGTTGGTTGCAAAAGCTAGAATTTTGTATGTATGTTTGTGTTTGTTTGTGTGTCTATCGACCTGCCAGCGCTTTTGTTTGGTAATTTTCATCATCTTTCTTTTTAGATATATTTTTCCTACGTGGAATGTTTCCCTCTAATATATATATATGTGTGTGTGTGTGTGTGTGTGTGTGTGTGTGTGTGTGTGTGTGTGTGTGCAAGGATGTAAAAGCTAAGATGCGTAGTCTTTTGAAGCAGGTTCTGCATGTTTCAAGACTCTTTCTTCTTAGTATGATCCTGATTGCTTTTTTTTAATTTTTACTTTTTTTATGTGAGTGCCCTTTTTATTTCTTGAATGTTAGTTTCCCCACACTCACTCCATACTGCGAGTACACCATGCACAGGAGCTGTCTAAATACTATAGTAGCTGCCTCATTATGAATATGATTGAGCTGAGTTTCTTTCAGGCACAATTGATATGTTGCTTCCACGTAAGATTGTTATCCACGGTAATACCTAAGAATCTAGTAGTAGATTCAACTTCTTCCAGTCTCATTTCATCCACCTCTAAACCATGTGCACATCTGAAAACTACGTACATAGCCTTTTTTTTAGGTTTATAACAAATCGCCGGCCGGAGTGGCCATGCGGTTCTAGGCGCTACAGTCTGGAACCGCGTGACCGCTACGGTCGCAGGTTCGAATCCTGCCTCCGGCATGGATGTGTGTGATGTCCTTAGGTTAGTTAGGTTTAATTAGTTCTAAGTTCTAGAGGACTGATGACCACAGCAGTTAAGTCCCATAGTGCTCAGAACCATTGGAACCATTTATAACAAATCCATGTTTCGGAAGCGACTGATCTATGGTGTTTTTGCGGATATGTATGCTCTTTTCTCAGGCTTACCACATTTTGGTCATTGTTGAATATTGTCATGTCATCTGCATACAATATTTTCTTCTTCTTCTCTTTAACACCTGTGTCATGAACAATTAGATTAAACAGCACTGGCCCCAGTACTGATCCCTACGGCACTCCGTATGTGGTGGCTTTGGTTCCTGACTGATATGCATTCTCTGCTGGTATGTACTGTTTCCTGTTGCATTGGTATGATTCTCTCCACTCACCTGATTACTCTCAAATACCTTAGTGTTCCAATTTTCTTATTACTGTATCATGGTTAGTAGTGTCGAATACTTTGGAGAGGTCCAGAAACATTGCAGATACCACTTGTTTTTCATCTAAGGACTGTATAATATATTGTCATGCTGGCAATTGCTGATTCCATAGATTTACTCTTTCTGAAACCATTTTGTAATGGTATAAGAATGTTGTTTTTTGTCCAGATAATTAACTACTCTATTATACATAAGCACTTCTGGGATGTTTGAGAAATCTGTTATCAGTAAAAGTGGGCTGTAGTTGTTGGGTTCATCCTTAGCCCTGTTCTTGAACACATCCTGCTTATCTTCAATTTTTCTGGAAAAATTCAATCTATGAAAGAGCTGTTTGCTATGCCTAGCAATGGTGAGATTATTTGTTCACTTACTTGCTTTGCCTGTTGCTCTTCCGTTCATTGAACTAGAAAATTCCTGGGGCTCATTCTTGATAGGAAACGTTCTTGGTCCTCCCATGTGTCTTACCTGACCACCCACTGTATTCAGTCGCTCAATGTCCTCTGTGTCCTTTGCGATACTTCCTGGGGAGGAGATGGAACCACCCTCCTCCATTTGTACCGGTCTCTTGTCCATTCGAAACTAGACTATGGGAGTTTTGTTTGTGCATCTGGAGGACCATCCCTCATACGCCATCTCAGTACTATCCACCACCATGGCATCCATTTGGCCACTGGTGCCTTTTACACTAGCCCTGTTGAGAGACTGTATGCAGAAGCTGCCGAACTACCGCTGTCACACAGCTATGACTTTCTCCTCAGCAGATATGCATGCCGTTTGCCATGTGTGGCCACCCATCCAATGCCTCCTTCTTTGATGACTCCTTTGATCACCAGTATGGGGTGCGTCCCTCTTCCCTGTTACCTCCTGGAGTTCGCTTTAGGCTCTTGCTCCAGCAGCTTAACTTCATGCTACCTGCCACTTTCCCAATGGGTGTGAACCCTTCACCACCTTGGCTTCGTGCAAGGGTCCCTGTTCACCTTCACCATCATTCGCTTCCTAAGACCAGTACTCCAGCTTCACTATATCGCTTTAAGTTTCACGACCTTTGTGTGGAAATTCACGATAGTAACTTTGTTTCTACAAGTGGCTCTGACTGACCATGGCATTGGGTGTGCCTTCATCATTGGCACTGATGATTTTCAGTATCGGCTTCTGGAACACTAATCAGTATTCACAACAGAGCTCTTGACCCTGTATCAGACCACACAGTACATCTCGCGACAGAGGTTTTTCAATTGCGTCATCTCCTCTGACTCTCAGTGCCCTTTAAAGCCTCTGTGCACTGTACACTATCAGTCCCTTACTGCAACGGGTGCAGGAAAACTGTCATTTGCTCACACTTGATGGAACCACTGTGATGTTGGTCTGATGGGAAACGAGGCCACTGAACCTGCAGTCCAGGTTGCAATCCTCATATCTCGGCCCACTATAGTTCTTCCATTCCTTTTGATGATCCCTATGTTGCCATCTATCAGCACTCCCCTCCCCTCTTGGGAACAAGCTATGGGGAATTAAGTCGCTCCCAGGGGCCTTTCCTTTTGTCAATTGGGTTTAACATGTAGTGATTTTTAACTTATTTCCTTTGTCTTCCTGTTCATTGGTTATGACATGAGCAGGCATGAACCTAATTGTTTTTGCACCACAAAAAAAAAAAAAAAAAACACACACACACACACACACACACACACACACACACACACAAAACTTACTTGCTTTATTATGTGATTTGATATTTCTTCAACTACGGTTTTTGAATAGTTTTCCTCATTTCATCATCTGTGACTGCTTCCAAGAACATGGTTCTGCTTGATTTTTTAATTTTTTTGTTAATAACTTGGTAACCTTACTTTGTAGACTATTTCTTTCCAGTTTTAAGGTCTCTACCACATTTATATACTTATCATTGAGTATGTTAGCTATTTCTCTACCATCTGTAACCACGGTCTTGTCTATTTTCATTGACCTGATATGTTTTCATGATCGATACAACTTTTTCCTTTCTTTCATTGTTATCTGCATTCCAGGGTGCCTTTACCTTGTTTTTTGTGTTCTATGTGGTGGCATTAGTTGTTCTTGCTTTTGCCTCTTGTTTTTCTATATTTCTTTTGTAGCATTTTATAATTTTCAGCTTCAATCCTCCCACCTCGGATCCTGCAGCTTCCTTTACAGTTCTGTTATTTCACTAGTAATTCACTTTGTCGTATCCTGCAGCTTTTCTCGTCTCTCTACTGTGGGGAATGCTACATTTAAACGATGTTTGTCGTAATAAATGAATCATACTTATCATTTACATTCTGTACATACAGGGTTTTATTCCAAGTTTCCCTGCTTAATATTGTTCTAAAGATGTTAATATTTTGTTCACTGATGTTTCTAATTTCCTTGAGTGTTGGTTTCGGTTCTGATACTATGTCCTTACTTTTGCAGAAGCAGATCAGCTGTCCGTGATGATCAAATATTTTTGTTTGGACTACATGTAACTCATAGTTACACCTATTAATATTGGTAATGATGTTGTCAATTACTGTCTGACTTTCAGAAGTCACTCTTGTCAATGCAGGTATTGTTGCCTCCATATGTATTATATTAACAGTTCTTCAAAGTCTTCTCTTGGTTTTGATTCTTTTCCCCATGTCAATATTGAAGTCTCCACATATAATGATGTTTGTCTTCATATTCATTCTTAGTAAGTTGGCAATTGTTTTCAGAAAGATGATGATCTTGTAACTTGTGATCTGTACACACACAAACTATCTAAAGTCATTGGTCACTACACAAGTAATTTGAAAGTCTTTTTCTGTAGCTGTGGGTAATTTCACACCTTACTCTTTGCAGTCTTTATGGGCTTTCCTGTTTAAACTCCACCACTGTTATGTTTAGATCTACAGAAGTAACTGGATAAGATACAGTCCTTCATTGTAAAGTTATGTATCTGACTTCCAGCTAGACCATGTTCATTGATACATAGTACATATGGTTGTATTTCACTTATGACGCTTCTGCTTAAAGTTCCTTGCTACCAGTGTATTGAATATTCTGATGTAATTCTTTTATGTAACTTTTCTTTTGCCGTCTTATACGTTGTGGGCTGTGTTCTGAGAGCATATTCTTTAATCTCTTTTTTTGTGTGTGTGGTGCTTGTATTTTGCTTTCTCAGATGCAACAATTGATTTTTCATTCCCATCAGGCCATATTAGTTTCCCATGCTTCTGATTATTTTGCAGACATCTGTAAATATTCTGCTGAGTGTTACAGATGCTAATCATTTTAAATGCGTACCATCCTTGCCAAGCAAGTTTTAGCATGGAAATTTGTTTCGATATATGAAAGCTGCCCCAAGATGATCACATTGTTCTTTGACAGCATAATTTAGTTTGGAGATATATTTGTCACTCACTGACCTCCTTTTTATGATTCTGCTAAGTATCAGCCAGGATCTCACGTACACACTTCTTGCTGTATGAATCATATTTATTGTTTCGTTAATAATTTCTTCTTCATTACTGCTTCTTAACAAATGTGTTGTAACATGTATAAAGATACCACTGTAATTAGTTTTGGTTTCAGAATTCGGTTTTGTAGTCATCTTTTTTGAATTTCCATATTTTTAAAATGTTTGCCGAGTTACATTCTAATTCCCAATCTGACGTCGATTTTGCAGTTGGGGGCAGCAATATTTTTCAGCAGTCAATCACCAATTATTAGAATCTCATTTTCGTCCCCTTGCATAACTGTGGTCTTGTTTTTTATTTTATTGTATGTCACCATCTTCCATTTATATTTGTCTACAGGTTTTTGGCTTGCTGAATTCATTGTGATATTGAAAACACAACCAGAAGTTGCGCTTTATGCACAAAACACCTTTCATATGCACTTTTGACATTCCCTACATGAAGAACTATTTATTTTTTGCCTTTTTAAAAAGGGTAAAGTGTCACTACACTTTCCTGCTGGCACCATCTTATAAGTACTGTTAAGGATAAATACTTTAGTATCTGTAGAAAAGAAGGATCACAAAATCACTAGACTCCTAGCTACTGATTTCCCTTTATAGGACTGTGTTATCAAAGAGATAGTGTTATGTATATACAGTTGTTAATGGCAGTACAATCTAACACCGGTTGTGTTAAACGCATTGTGATTGCAAAAACTGCAGGAGCCAATAATCTACTACAAAAGCCCACTCAACAGCCTATTTTAACATTTCGTGAACAGAATCACCATTATCAGGCTGCCAGCGCTAGATGATTGCTGCTTTACTCACATTTTACCACAACAGTTTGGGACTGGATTGGGTCTTGCACCAACCGTCACTTTTAATGGTGTCGATAAAACTTCTAATATGCATTTATGGGTGGCAATGACAACACCCAAGATGGTCAGTAACCAGTGTTCTATTGCTGTGGCCTTAGAACTTTACTGTTAGATTTACTTTTGATTCAATTTCCTGATATGACTAGCATGTAAGTCATAAATGTGATAGAGCTTGAATCTCATGAATACATGTTGCTGGAAAAATTTTGCAGTTTTCATTTAAATTTATAATTTTTACAGTGTTTCATGTTTTGTACAGTGTTTCATCCTCCTTTTTTTATTCCTATAAAAACTTACCTGCCACTAGGTATTGGTAGCCAGATGCCAAATATTTGATGATTACTGACAGCTGTGCAACACTGTATTACATGGGACATTTTTTAACAACATACTGCTTTCAGTCTGTGAGGAAGAAGTTAATTATCGGCAGGTACAGAAAAATCTTGGTTGTGTTTAGTGTGTAGGTAGTTGGGTTTCTGAGGCACAATACTTAGAAAATACAGCTATGAGAAAAATAGTAGCATAGACAAATTATCAAGTGTACAGGGAATAATGTGTAAATACTGAGTTTTATCCTAACGAACAAAAGTTGCATTAGTTAGAAACAAATAGAACCCTCCAAAAAGGTGTCATGCAGTGAGAACGACACATTGAAATTGTGTTCTGACATAGTTAGGTGCAAAAAACTGTATTTCTTGAGAACTGTGGGAAGTTAAAAACAGCTGTGGGAAATTAAGAACAATAGAGGTGAAGTTCATCATGGAAATGACTTGTTGGGTTGCAGACAGGCACAATGTAGAGACTGTTGCACACTGAAGTTTTCAGCCAAGGCCTTCTTCAGAAAAGAAAAGAAAACATACAGATATTCACACAGGCAAGCACACCTCATGCATACATGACTGCTACATATGGCCAGAATGCAGTGGTGTCAAGTTGAGCGGATGTTGCAATCTGGAGTGGGAAGGGATAAAAGGCTATTGCTAGGAGGAAGAAGAGTCGTTGGTTCCTGACAGAGCATCAAGGCAGTCAAAACTGGTACTGAGTAACATTGGGGATGCTCCTTTGTTGCCAGTTATTGGGGGTGGCGGGAGGACAGGGGAGTGTAGAGATATGGCACAGGCCTTCACAGATAGGAACTATATCCCAGAACTAGTTCACAAACAGATTTCCCATGCCACATGCCCAAACACCCTCAATCCTCCCACCACTCACAGGAACCAGCTTCAAAGGAGCACCCCTTTGTTATCACATACCACCCTGGAATGGAACAACTAAACCACATCCTTCATCAGAGCTACATCCATCATCATGCTCTGAAATGAGGTTTATCCTACCTGATTCTTCCCGCCCCTACTGTAGTGGCGTCCTAATGACCACCCAACATTTACAACAGCCTATTCCATCCCTGTGCCACTCCCAATCTCAACCCCTTGCCACAGGGATCATATCTTTGTGGAAGAACCAGGTGCAAGACCTGATCCACCCACAGAGCACTTCCTGTCATAGGTTTATCCTACTCTGTCAGAGGCTGGGCCACCTCCTGAAAGCAGCCATGTCATGTTCGAGGGTGGTTTGAAAAGTTCTCGGAATCACCATGAGAGGTCAGCGCTAGCGCGAGTTGTTGCCTGTGAACACGTGACACATCAGTGCTCTTGGAAGAGAACTGTGGCGGTAACGTGGGTCTGATGTTGTTCCCGCCTAGTGATTTGCAAAGATGGAAAAAATCGAGATACGAGCAGTGATTAAGTACTGTGTAAAGAAAGGTATGAAAGCAAAAGACATTCATGCCGACTTCCAGAATACACTGGGGGACTCTGCTCCTTCATATTCAACTGTTGCCAAGTGGACAAATTAATTTAAATTTGGTCGGAAGAGCTTAGATGATGATCTGCGTAGTGGTCGGCCGAGGTGGGTCACTACTCCAGAAATCATTGCAAAAGTGCACAGACTGGTCATGGAGGATCGCTGATTGCAAGTGCATGAAATTGATCACACTTGCCACATGTCATCTGAAAGGATATATCACATTTTAACTGGAAAATTAGAAATTAAAAACTTATCTGCAAGATGTATTCAGTGACTCTTGACACACACTCGTGCACATGTGCCGTTGCCATGGCAAAATTACATGAACTAAGATATAAATTGTTGCCACACCCATCTTATTCACCTGATATGGCTCCGTAACACTTCCATCTCCTCCCAAAACTGAAAATTTTTCTTGGTGGACAAAGATTCACTTCAAAGAATTAATAGCCGGAGTTGACAACAGGTCTGGAGGAAACTCATTTTCGAGATGGGATCAAGGCACTGGATCATTGTTGGACCAAGTGCATTAATGTACAAGGAGACTACGTTGAAAAATAAAAAAAGTTTGTGATGTAAGTACTTTTTTCTATTCCGTTCCGTGAACTTTTCAAACCACCCTCGCACTAGCTCTGCTGCAATCCTTCCACAGCTTTTTATGTAGATATGACTACCAACCAGCTGTCTATCAGGCTGAATGGCCACTGCAAAACTATGGCCAACAGCAGAGTAGACCCCCCTGCAACTAACACAACATGCTGATGAACATAATGTGCTTTATTTCAATGGCTGCTCCCCAACCCAGGCCATCTGGATTCTCCCACAACCAGCAGCTTCTCTGAACTGGGCAGATGGCAAATCTCCACTCTTGAAATCCTCAACATAAGGTAACCTGTGTCCTCACACCATCCACCCAACAGTTTCCACCCCCTCTATCGTATCATCTTCTCCCAGTTCATGTCCCTTTCCCTCTCTGTGCTCTGCTCTCAGCCAATGTCACTCGTCTTTCCCCCCCCCCCCCCCCTCTGTGCTGCTCTCTTTTCCACTCCCTCCCCCACCCTCCCTCCCCCACAGCCTCTCCATGCTGCACTAGACAGGCTCGTTTGGCCACCATCTATTCCCTGCATGCTCCATCAGGCAGTGCTGACTCCTGCCATCTGTAGTGTACTAGCCGGCCGCAGTGGTCTAGCGGTTCTAGGCGCTCAGTCCGGAACCGCGCGACTGCTACGGTCGCAGGTTCGAATCCTGCTTCGGGCATGGATGTGTGTGATGTCCTTAGATTAGTTAGGTTTAAGTAGTTCTAAGTTCTAGGGGACTGATGACCACAGATGTTAAGTCCCATAGTGCTCAGAGCCATTTTTTTGTAGTGTACTATCCCTCCCTCTCCTCCATCCCTATTCCACTGCAGATTGCTGCTCCACTTGACATTACACCATTGCATTCTGGCCACAGTGGCTGGAGAGAAGTGCCCGCGCGCGCGCACACACACACACACACACACACACACACACACACACACACACACACACAAAAGCAAGCACACTTCTCTCCAGCCAATGTGGCCAGAATGCAATGGTGTAATGTCAAGTGGAACAGCAATCTGCACACTTGTTTTCTTTTCTGAAGAAAGCTTGCACCGAAAGCTCAGGGTGTAACAGTCTTTTTGTTGTGCCAGTTTGCAACTTGATGTGTCAGCTTTTCATTGAGTAGCAATACGGCCATTTTATAATTTTATTGATATTCCATCCTGGTGGCCTTTCTGTTGTTTTAAGTATAGAATGATTGGCAGCTGGCTTTAAATTTGAATAAAAGTAATTTAATGTGCACTAGTGGAAGAAAAGTGACTAGCCTTAGAATTCAACATTATTGATATACTATTGGCCTCAAATCACATCTAGTAAATATCTAACAGTAATGTGAAAGGTCAGTATAATGTGAGTCAAACATTTTGAAGGGAAAATGTATTGGATGATGTTTATTTACTAGAAGAATTTTTGGAAAGTTTGTGCATCTGCAATGGTATCTCCTTAAGTGATTTATTCTGGAATAGAGTACTGCAAGAATTTTGGATATCATTACCATATGAAATTAGAAGAGTAAATAAAAGAAATCTGAAAACATGCTGCTAGAATTGTAAGTTCATAAAGTGTACCAAGCACCAAATAACAAAAAAGTATTATTTATTTTTTCTGTGAAGCATATATTCTTTACTTTTTCTGTGAAGCATAGCACTTACCTTCTGGGCACCTGTGCTTTACTGATGAGCTAGCTTATATATTTGACACACCACTTCAACTCCCTACAGTTGCACCTGAAGATGATGAGCAGCTGCATCTTCGGAACACACAAACATACAGTGGTGAATATTGTTTCTACGCAGATGTAAGTGATTGTCTTTAGTGCTTCCCCCTCCCCATCACCGCATAACCCCTCCAAACCCAGTGTACTAGTTTGTGAGTACATGCTTGGCTACCAAGGGGCTCAGCTTTTGCAGTATTACTTCTGTTCTGTGCAGCAAGCTTACTTACACAATCCTTTTTCCCTCTTTGCATCTATCTCCATCAGATGTTTTTCTTGGTGCAGATCCTGCTTGGACCTGGTTTATGATTGGGATTTGAGTTCCCACTTCTGGCATTTTCTACGGCTTTTCATTAAATAAATACATTGTTGGGGTTGACCTGCCACCAATTTTCAAAATTCTCCAGAAGCGTGGATCGTGCAGGGAAGGTTGCCCATTGCAGTGTATGCTCCACCTTTGTGCATTACCATCTTTGCACCCTTCTCTTTAATAAGATAATACACCCAAGACCCAGCATAGTAGCCACCTTAGTGTGGGGGAAGAGAGTGGTCAAGTACCTGCTTGGTGGTAGTCCCTCGACCACGTAGGGAATGCACTGTTGGTGCTTTAGCTGGAAACTCTGCATGTATGCCAAGGAGCATGTGTGCGATGGATAATTGGCCAGGTAGCCGTTGCTGAGGCTGGGTTGTGCCCATGGGGAGAGCTCCCAATTCAAAGTGTGTGAAGCCATGGCGGATGAGTCACAAATGAAGTGGATGAAGTTATGTTCCACTGGTGGCTCTACGGTGCCAGCAGTCTCTACAGAAGAAAAATCCTTTTTCAATGCAGAGACATATTACCCTAAAATATTCCCTTCCCTTGCTGCACTGTGTGAGGAACATGGAGCTATGCAGCAAGTAGAGAAATATTCCTCCCAGTACTTAATTTATATAAGGGCTGATGGGAACCCTTCTTGGCCGCAAAGCCCTCATTCGTTGTGGAGAACTTAGAAAGGAAGTTTGTGGAAGTGGCAGCCATTACTAAAATGAAAAGTGGGTCAGTTTTGACCAAAATGGTGTCACCTACATTGTCACGGGCGGTGCTCGCATGTAACAAGCTGGGTAACATACCGGTGACTGTCACTCCCCATAATAGACTAAATTTGGTTCAGAGCATCATTTTTCGCCGAGACCTGCTCTTGCAGTCTGATGATGGGCAATGCACTAAGGTGGAACAACATGGTATACACTTTGCCTGTCATGTACGTAGAGGCCAAAGGACAATAGGGTTGCTAACTGTGCCTTCATCTAGGCCTTTTAAAGTGATTCATTGCCTGAAAAGATCAAAGTGTGGGTGGTATACCAATGCAATCCGTTACACACACACACACACACACACACACACACACACACACACACACACACACACACACCAGCACGGTGCTTCGAATGCTTGAAATTCATGCATGTCTTTGTGCTGTACAAACTAACTTCTGAGTAGGTCATGAAATAGTATGAGTGGTTGAACGAATATGTAAAACAGTGTCATACAGCTATGACGATGTCTCCCAGTTTGGTTGGGGGCTCCCTTCTTGCTGCTTTCCACAACACCTCCGTCGGGATCGATGGCCTCCCACCCACCAAACACATCGGTCCCAAGCTACGAGCCAGACACAGATAATCTTCCTTCGCTGCCTCTTGCCATGAAGGCGTCCCTTGGGACACTTCCTTCCAAGGTTTCCACCAGTCTACGAGGTGCAACAATAAAGTAATGAATTGATGTGAAAAAAAATGTTGCTTACCGTTTTAGTCAAGTTTAGTGTTGTCTCCTTCAAAGTAGTTCCCTTCTGATTGCACACACTTTTTCCAGCACTTCTTCCATTTATGGTAACATTTCTGGAACTCGTCTTCTGTAATATCCTCCAAGACCTTCGTCACAGCTTTTTGGACATCTTGTGTTGTTTGAAAATGGTGTCCCTTGACCGCCGTTTTGACTCTTGGAAATAGAAAAAAGTCTCGCGGAGCGATATCTGGTGACTAAGGTGGCTGTGGTAGTTCTGAAATTTGTTTTGCAGTTAAAAACTGCTGTACTGACAGAGCAGTATCGGATGGCGCATTATTGTGATGCAGAATCAATTATCAGCAATGTTTGCAAGGACACGAAGAACTCGGGAAGTCTTTCTAAAATATTTCTACGGAATCCAAACTGATCTTCCCCGATGTCGGCTTCTGCTAGTTTTTCCATTCGTCTGTAAAGAATTCACATTAGTATTTTGCAGCTTTGACTTATTAAACTGATAGTTCGGTAATTTTCACATCTGTCAACACCTGCTTTCTTTGGGATTGGAATTATTATATTCTTCTTGAAGTCTGAGGGTATTTCGCCTGTTTCATACATCTTGCTCACCAGATGGTCGAGTTTTGTCAGGACTGGCTCTCCCAAGGCCGTCAGTAGTTCTAATGGAATGTTGTCTACTCCGCGGGCCTTGTTTCGACTCAGGTCTTTCAGTGCTCTGTCAAACTCTTCATGCAGTATTGTATCTCCCATTTCATCTTCATCTGCATCCTCTTCCATTTCCGTAATATTGTCCTCAAGTACATCGCCCTTGTATAGACCCTCTATATACTCCTTCCACCTTTCTGCTTTCCCTTCTTTGCTTTGAACTGGGTTTCCATCTGAGCCCTTGATGTTCATGCAAGTGGTTCTCTTATCTCCAGAGGTCTTTTTAATTTTCCTGTAGGCAGTATCTATCTTACCCCTAGTGAGATAAGCCTCTACCTCCTTACATTTGTCCTCTAGCCATGCCTGCTTAGCCATTTTGCACTTCCTGTCGATCTCATTTTTGAGACGTTTGCATTCCTTTTTGTGTGCTTCATTTACTGGATTTTTATATTTTCTCCTTTCATCAATTAAATTCAATATTTCTTCTGTTATCCAAGGATTTCTACTAGCCCTCGTCTTTTTACCTACTTGATCCTCTGCTGCCTTCACTACTTCATCCCTCAGAGCTACCCATTCTTCTTCTACCGTATTTCTTTCCCCATTTGTGACAATTGTTCCCTTATGCTCTCCCTGAAACTCTGTACAACCTCTGGTTTAATCAGTTTGTCCAGGTCCCATCTCCTTAAATTCCCACCTTTCTGCAGTTTCTTCAGTTTTAATCTACAGTTCATAACCAATAGATTGTGGTCAGAGTTCACATCTGCCCCTGGAAATGTCTTACAATTTAATACCTGGTTCCTCTTACCATTATATAATCTATCTGATACCTTTTAGTACCTCCAGGCTTCTTCCATGTGTACAACCTCCTTTTATGATTCTTGAACCAAGTGTTAGCTATGATTACGTTATGCTCTGTGCAAAATTCTACCAGACGGCTTCCTGTTTCATTTCTTTCCCCCAATCCATATTCACCTACTATGTTTCCTTCTCTCCCTTTTCCTACTCTCGAATTCCAGTCACCCATGACTATTAAATTTTCGTCTCCTTTCACTACCTGAATAATTTCTTTTATCTCGTCATACATTTCATCAATTTCTTCGTCATCTGCAGAGCTAGTTGGCATATAAACTTGTACTACTGTAGTAGGCGTGGGCTTCGTGTCTATCTTGGCTACAATAATGCGTTCACTTTGCTGTTTGCTTTTGTTCATTATTAAACCTACTCCTGCATTACCCCTATTTGATTTTGTATTTGTAACCCTGTATTCACCCGACCAAAAGTCTTGTTCCTCCTGCCACCGAACTTCACTAATTCCCACTATATCTTACTTTAACCTATGCATTTCCCTTTTTAAATTTTCTAACCTACCTGCCCGATTAGGGGATCTGACATTCCACGCTCCGATCCGTAGAATGCCAGTTTTCTTTCTCCTGATAACGACGTCCCCGCCCGGAGATCCGAATGGGGGACTATTTTACCTCCGGAATATTTTACCCAAGAGGACGCCATCATCATTTAATCATACAGTAAAGCTGCATGCCCTCGGGGGAAAATTACGGCTGTAGTTTCCCCTTGCTTTCAGCCGTTCGCAGTACCACAACAGCAAGGCCGTTTTGGTTAATGTTACAAGGCCAGATCAGTCAATCATCCAGACTGTTGCCCCTGCAACTGCTGAAATGGCTGCTGACCCTCTTCAGGAACCACACGTTTGTCTGGCCTCTCAACAGATACCCCTCCATTGTGGTTGCACCTACGGTACGGCTATCTGTATCGTTGAGGCATGCAAGCCTCCCCACCAACGGCAAGGTCCATGGTTCATGGCGGGGGTTAGGTTTTCTATGACAGTGTAATTCTGTCAGTGACAGCATAGGACTTGGAACAGCTGCTGAATGGAACAGACAGTGTCTTGAAAAGTGGGTATAGATTTGACCTGTTACCTCAGTCAGAATCAGATGAGCCTCACGTAACTGAAGCTGTAGAAAGGGCACAACAAGCTTTCCAAGGACTTGAAAAAGGTAAGGAAATTTGTAAAGAGAAAGAAAGTTCTGTTGTTTGGTAGCTCCCATGGTAGAGGTGTTGGCCAACTACTGCAGGAAAATCTAGGTCCAGAGTACCAGGTCACAAACTTTCTCAAGCCTAGTGCAGATCTGGGTCCGGTAACAGAGGATGTAGGTTCTTTATGCAAGGATGTCACAAAGGAGGATGCCGTGGTTATAGTGGGTGGTCTGGGAAATAGCATTGATAGAGACTCTGAATATTCCATAGAGAGTGACCTAGTGAAGATAGCATCAGCAACGAAGCATACGAGTGTGGGATTTGTGTTTGTGTTGAGACGCCATGATCGGCCTCATTTGGACTCTTCTGTCGGGAGGGTGAACTTAAGAGTTGGAGTGGCTGCCTAGGATGAATATAGAGTCTCATATTGGTTTGATTCCTGTGGATGCTATCGATAGGTGGGACTACACTAGGCATGGCCTTTACCTCAATAGGAAAGGGAAGGGAAAACTGTCTGGGTTGATTGCAGAAAACTTAAGGGGGGACACTGTCACAAGTGGTAACATACCAGAGGTCGCAGGTGTCAGAAGGATGCCTTTTTTAGGTAGTAATATGTAGGTAGTAATATGGGTTAACTGTTTGTCCAAGAGGCACCCACTCTTAATGAAAAATTCCCTTGGAATCAAGGAAGCACACAAGCATGCATTTCACTTTTGATTTTGACATGCGAGCTTCTTTTGGTCTGGGTGATCCCTTTGAGCACCATTGCAAACTTTGGCGTTGTGTCTCTGGATCATACTGAAAAAACCAACTTTCATCTCCAGTGATAACACGGCTCAATAGTTCTGGATTGATTTCCGTTTGCTCTAACAGATTGCCTGCACATTTTTCCGTGTTTCTCGCTGTTGTGGCGTGGGATTTTTGGGGACCATTTTTGCACAAATCTTTCTCATACCAAGATCTTCAGTTATCATTAGACAAACCATTTCTCGATTGATGTTCAGTTCTTCTGCAATCATTTTCACGGATAATCTTCGATCAGATCGTATGAGTTCACACACCCTGGCCAAGTTGACATCCATCCGTGAGGTTGATGGTCGTCCACTGCGGTCTTCATCTTCAACATTCGTTCTGCCTTCACTAAACATTTTATGCCAACAAAAAACTTCAGCTCTTGACATAACCTCCTCTCCAAAAGCCTTCTAAAGCTTACCGTAAGTTGTTGTCATGTTTTCATCCAATTTAATGCAAAAAGAAATGGCATACCATTGCGCAGTATTATGTGGTTCCATTTCCGTGACGAGAGACACAAAGACGTGTTAACTTATTAAACCACAACTCACGACTGAACAGTTGCATCGATGTGCTGCTTGGACTAGAAGCAGCTTATAGACCAAGGTCAACACCTCGTACAAGCAGACAGCAACCAGTGGTTGAAGGAGCCACAGGCTGCTGGTCGCAGTACCCCCGATCATCATCTTTACCTGAAACTAATTTAGAGAAGCCCTTTCAATCATCAAAATCCTCTAAGGAGAGGAAGGTTAACAAAAAATCCTCTAAGAAGTACTTTCCAGTGGTCCCTACACCACCAGATTAGCCTGTTCTATTCCTGTGGATGATGCAGAGATTGTGGCAGCCCCGAAGGCCCCAGGTTGCTCTACACAATGGAACCCAGAATGTGTGTGTATTGATGCCATAACCCCTCAGTCAGTGGCATTAGATGACCCTAGAGTATAACCTGCCTCATGGTACATTGACAACATTATTTTCCAGTGGAATTGTAGTGATTTTTTTCTACCACCTGGCTGAGCTAAAATATCATTGAAGCACTCCCCCATATTCTGCTTTGCCATTCAGTAGACTTGGTTTCCAGCAGTACAGACCTTGGCCCTTCATGGATTCCAGGGATATTGTAAGAATTGTGCTACCTATGACAGGATGTGCACATGAGTTCTGAACACACTATTTAGTGAACTTGTGCCTCTTAATCCACCTTTGGAAGCTGTGGTTGTTCAGGTAAAAGCATTTCAGGATATTATCATCTGCAGCATTTACCTCCCTACCTATGATGAAACGTCTCAGAATATATGGATTTCTCAGCTGCCCACGCCTTTCCTAATCTTGGGTTATTTTAATGCCTGTAACCCTTTTTTAGTTGGAACCATGATCACTGGTTGTGGGGGGGCCTTTTGACTTGCGGCAGGAGCCATTCAAATTAGCCCAGTGAACAGCTTACTTGTGGAGGCTGGGGTCCCTCCATCGCGGATCAGGCACAAACAGCAGCTTATCAATTATGTTGCTCACATTCGCAGCTCCTCTAAGCACTCGAAATACCGTCCTCTCTTTTCAAACACAGAAATCCATCTCTTGCAATGGCAGCCCAAATTACAGATTGTGCTCTCAATCTGCATCTGGTCCCTCTCTCTGAACTCCAGTTGTTTGTTCTTCCACCTCTCCTCTGGGCTCATTTTATGTGCACCTCTGTGGTGCATCCCTCAACCACATCTTTGTCTTGACCTATCACGAGTTATAAAAGACTTGGTTCCTTCTGAGGCTCTCCACCATCAATTTTTCTTCATTTTTGATGCATCCCAGGGTTCAGAAGTAGTCTATCTGATGGCTTGATGATTGCTAGTCACATAGGCTTTGCTTATTACTCACACGGGACATACTGAGCTGCACTCCTTGCCAGATCGCTGGAGTGTTTTCACTGTGCAGTTGGTAGCCATATCTCATGCTCTTTAGCATATCCATTCTTGCACCAGTAGGGATCCTTTTTCATCTGCAGCGACTCCTTGAACAGTTTGCAAGCTCTCAGCAAGTGTTACTCTCGACAGCCAGTGGTCATCGCTATCCAGGATTCCCTGTACAGCCTTGAACAGTATGTACGCTCAGTGACCTTCCTCTGGACCCCAGGCCACATCTGGATCCCAGAGAATGGCTACCAGTAAACTGACCCTTGAGATTGGTATTCTGGGAACAGAACTCAGATTGATATTATGCTATCAGGTTTTAGGGTTCTGGAATATGGAATGGCTCACTCTGACTTCACCATACAAACTACAACTGATAATGGAGACTACAAATCTGTGGAAGTCCTCTGTGCAAACCTGTCGCAAGAACTCTGCCATCCTTTGCCAGCTCCGCATTGGCCATACTTGGTTGATTCATGGTCATCTCCTCCATCACGAGGACCCACCCTATGGTCATTGTGGTTGCCGTTTGACAGTGGTCCGCATTTTGGCAGACACTTAATCTCGCTACCCCTGGTGTTAGGAGAAGATGCCTTAGCGGCTGACTTAGTTTTATGTTTTATTTATGAAGGAGGTTTTTCCCACTCTCTTGAAGAGAAGGCCACTTAACCCTATTGGTCCATTCAGGGGTTAGGAGAACTCTGTTGTCTTCTCTGCCCAGACCAGGTCGCAGTTATCTGCAGCGGTCCTCACCCTACCTGCGTTTTTACTCTTCGTCTCCCCTCTTGTGTGGCCCGTTAGACTTGTTCGTCTTTTGTCTCTCTGTGCTTCTCTTTTCCTGTCCATATGGCTAGTTTTCCCTAGGCAGTTTCTGAGCGGAGTACATCTGGTAAGTGGGGGCAGGTGGGAGAGGCGGTCGTATATCACCTCATTGCAGTCTGCTTTCGGGGGATTCTGGCTGCTCCCTAGATGGGACACCTTGCCAGCCTTTCTTCCTCTGTCTCCCTTTCAGCTTTTTGTTCCTTATCTCACCTTCATTGACCTTTTATAGACCTTTGAGTTTTCTTCCCCTGGGATTTGTGCGGTAGGCTGCCTCTATTCTACAGTCACATAGAACTGTGTGTTCAAGGAAAAAGGGACTGATGACATAGTAATTCAATCCCTTTAATCATCCAACCGACCAACCTTTAGTCCTATAATTATGCTTTATTTCCTTAAGCATTATCTTAATTTGTTTTATCACTTGAATTACTTTCGTAAAAAGAGAAGAGTTTGATGTTTTATCCATCATCAGTAATCTAAGGGAACATGTTAAATATTTTAGTGTCATATATACAGCCTTCTGTAAAGTGATGGGGATTCTGTTTCACCCATCAGTGTTTTTTTCTCTTAAGAACAATATTTTATCTGGCACATCCTTGTGACTGATAGTACGAGGGTTGGAACTTTAATAGTGGAAACTATTTATTTATAGCTCGTACATAATAGATAGATGTTTCAAAGTTTTACTGACCTTCAAAGTAGTCACTAGCATTGTGTATAACCCATTGCCAGCGATGTGGAAGTCGCAGGATCCTCTTAGCAGCGACAGTTCTGTTGACAGTTCGAGCGGCGTGCTCTATTGCCCCACGAATTTGTAGCAGTTATGTAGCGAATGTCGTGTTCCAGAAATGAACAGCATAGAGACAGAAGTGATGACACATTCTGCAGGACCTGACCATCATTTTGCAGAACAATGCTCAAACACATACAGTGCAAGCTGTTACTGATTTGTTTGACTGGTGGGGCTGCTAAGTGCTATACCACCTCTACTACACTCCCCTGACTCGTGAGTTCAACACGATTTCTAAACCGGAGGAAACACTTCATGGTATTCGCTTCAGAACTGCTACAAATTCGTCGGGCAGTAGACCGCGACACTCGAGCTGTCACCACAACTGGCACTGGTAAGAGTATCCTACGACTTCCACATTGCTGGCAATGGGTCATACACAATGCTGGTGACTACTTTGAAGGTCAGTAAAACTTTGAAACATGTATCTATTTTGTACGAGCTGTAAATAAATAGTTGCCACTATTAAAGTTCCAACCCTCATATTTAAGTTTTCACGACATATTTTGTTTGTCATTTGTGTTGCTTAAATTAAGACTTGTGCGATAGGTTGTTATGTGTATCCCAAATTTTACCAAATTTATATTATTTATTCCCTGAAACATTTTAATAGACATATTTTTAAGTTCATCTATGAAGTAAAAGTAGTTAACAGTCGGAAATGATATCAGTGTAAGTCTTGAAATTGTTCTTATCTCTTTTTTTCCATAATTTGCCACTTTGTATTGATTGGGTTTGTAGTACATAATTTTCTCATTCTTGGTGTTATATTTATGGTTTTTCCCCCATTTTCTTTTAAATGACTGCTATGGCAAACTTCATAGAAGAGTAAAGAGCATGAACACTATCTTTGGCTGTGTTATTTCCTCTAGTGTTTGGGTAGGTGTTGCTATCAAGTCAGAACATTGTACATAGAAAAGTGAGATTTTATGGCTTAGGAATCACCGACTCTTACTGCACATTTTTTGTAGATAGATCTGAAAGTAAAGTAAAGTAAAGTATCTAAATACACTTACTTGTGACTGAAAGTTATACTGCAAAACATCAACATTGGGGAGTGCAACAAAGATAAAAATGCGTTGTGGGGCTGAGAAGACTTTCCAGAATTTCAGGACATGTTCAACACAAAATGTACACAAAAGTAACCAGAAGTAAAAAGTGGCACAAGTAGTTGTGAGAACAATAGTGGTGTAAGATTACAAACATATTGTATTTGTTGGAAGTTTCTTTGATAAGATATTATCATGTAATTGTTGTCATGATCATCTAATGATCTGATGGTTAGTAAGATGATAACCTGTTTTTGTTCATGTTTTTGACTATTGTGAAGAATTTGGTATAGAAATTTAATCAGTAAATTATGTGTGGTTGTAAAAATTCTTGCAACTCTGTCAGTAATATGTAGTCTCCAGTTAATAACAAGGGTTACATGTATGCTGGTAGATATGATGCTGTTTCTCTAAGTTTGTGGTTCGTTTGTTGCTGAGAGATGTCTTCAACGTTTTTATTGTTAAATTTATGTTTATGATCTGGAACAACTTTCTGTGGAATGGAAAGTGTTCATTTTAGCCTGCCTCATAAGATTGCACCTCATTTATGTGATATGTAGTTATTAGTCAGTGCCTTTTAGAAAAATGAATTCCTTACATATTTCAGGCATTTCTCACGTATAAAATTTATTTTAATGGAGATTTTAATAACCAATTCATATTCTTCAGGGTGCTGGCCACAATGATGTTGAACTGTACTCTCAGTACTTGGAACGCCTGAAGCAGTTTGTCTCTGTAGAACTGCTCAACTGACAACTACTGCCACCTGGTGAGGAATCAGAACATAATGCAACGTCAACTGTCAGCTCTGCAACCACTAGTTCAGTGACTGAAAAGCTTCTCTAGCTAACCGACACACTGACAAATCAGACAGTTGGCGAACTAACTAATAGTCCCACCAGTCCTCAAGACGAAAAATCTGAGAGTGAGCCTTCAACCAGTAAACCAGCTGGTCAGCCAGAGAAATCTTCTTGTAAGTCGTCAGCACCAACTGCAAAGGCAACCACAGCAGAAACAGTTAGTACAACAGCAGTCATAAATGCTCCTTATGAACTGCCCAGAGAGACTACTTGCTAAAAGTTGGTATTATTTTGTGTGTGTCTGATGAACTGTACATATTCAGCCTTGGGCAGTTGTGCTGATAATGAAGAATAAATTGCCTATCACATATTGATTGCCTGATAACGTTACATAAGAAGTGAATCCTAGTGCTTAATAAAAATATGGGTTAAGAGGAGGTTAATAGTTTCCAAAAATTCCCCAGTGATGTATCATTATGGCAGGGAAAATGTTATTGTTTTACCAATATTGCAATATTACAGAATATATATGTATATAAAAAGATATATATATATATTCATTTTTGTGTACAAACATTTGTTACATCTTTTGTATCGGTAAAAAAATTGTGCGTTTAATTAAGCAGTGTATTGTGTACACGGACACAATCCAGGCACGAAATGACATAAGTTATCAAAGTGTGATACAAGAAATAATAGTGAAATCATTCTCAGAATTTGCTATATTTTAGAGCTGTACTTGTTTATACTGATGATATGCTCATGTGCAATTTTTGTTACTGTAAGGATGACAAAATACCAAGTGTGTGAATGAGTGATGTAGTCACTTCATAGAGTATAACAAAAGAAGAAGAAAAATCACTCGATGAATTTACTTTTGAATATTCGTATCGTGAGAAGTTCTCCATAATTTTATATATATTGTGTGTGTGTGTGTGTGTGTGTGTGTGTGTGTGTGTGTGTGTGTGTGTGTGTGATATAGTGTGGTGCTCAGTTTTTATGAGGAAATATTCATATTATAATTTATTGTCTTGTGTGAGTTCACCAAGGAGATTTCACACTCAAGATGTTTATTATATTAAATTAAAACAGTAAACACCTTCCAGTAAAATATTTGTATCTGTTATTAATAACTATTCCTTCTGATTTATCATGACAATAGTTAGACCTGAACTAAAGATACAGAAGACAGCTTTGTTCTCTTTACTTAAGACCCAAGTAAACTGAGTCTATTTAGTTGTAGTTTACAAGTTGTTTTTTGCCCAGTGTGTTCTATTCTTCATATTTTGGTTTGTGAGATTTGTTATGTTGGCTTAAATAATGCATGGATTTTAAATGTAAATCACAGATAATGTTGTTGTTCTAATTCTTTAAGAATGTTATCTTTTGGAAATTTTTGAGCATTATTGAACTTTTGCTAGCAAGACCATAACTGTATTTCCTCAGAAGCCTGACAAGAAGTGGGATAAATGAAGTTGATTTGATTTGTGCTCATTTCTATTGGATGTTGTGCAAAATTAATTGTTCTTCCAGTTGCAGATTTGTGCCTGTGTAATAAACACACTTTTTGAGGGTTGATATTGACGTATGTATTCCAGCCCTAACTGCCAAAACATTCAGAATTGAAATGTGAAACCAGATTTCCCAGTGTTGTTTTTTTATCAGTCCTGATAATTTGTTTAATTTATATGTTATTGTAAGTTCATGTAAAGAACTGGATACAAAATTTCTTAGACTCTCTCTCTCTCTTTTTCTTTTTAAAGATATTCTTGTGTTTAGTGGTCATATGAAAGATAATCTGTCATACAAAGACATTTCATTTTATGTTGCCATGTTTGATACCACTAAAGGAACTACATTGTATTACACTAAATTTCATGTAATGAAGTGATTCAGAGGAAGTTGGTCTCTCTGGTTGTACATCTTGATGTCACATGTATATGCAAAATGTTTTATTTCTTTAAAGAAAACCTGTTGTCATTTGTGGTTTCATGGATTTCTTCTTCTGGTTGTGTGTGGTTTTTCTGCTGTGATACAAAACTTATCTTAAAATATCACTTTACAGTCATGTTATCAAATTGGTTTTAATTAGCATGAAAAATTGAGAACCTTCAGCAGCTGAAGTGTTCATCTTCTAACATAGTTTTCTGTCAGATTTTGTTTTATTTTTGAACACTGTGCTAGTTGTGGAATAGTAATACTGGGAATTTATATTTACAGTTAATGCAAGGAAAGTCACCTCTCACTGTATTTGCAGTTCTAAAAACAGATAGTTACTGTGAGGAGGTAAATTTTTCCATGATTCTGCAAAACCTTTTATTTTATTCGGTTGAAACTTTGTGATGACAATGTAATACTCAGTTTATAGAACCTTTGTCGCATGAACAGTCCCATTTAAATATTGTTACTCTTCAAAAAGAAAAAAGAAGTGTTAGAATGTTTTGCTGATATGAACCAGTTATGTCAAATGTCCTCCAGCTTACATTGCCATTGTTCACCATGAAACTTAATCTTTGAAAACAAAATAATAATACACTAATTAAATAATAAATATGTTCTGCAGTTGCACAAATGCTGTATGAACAAATTAGGCCAAAAAACCTGTAAAGTTATTTGGTGGAATTTTGCAAAATATGCTAATTGTTTTACAGAGTTTCCTTGTTCTTAGTAAACTGAGTCATTGTCATTTAGCACAATCAATAATGTGGATATATTGACAGAACAAAATGTGATATATAGTTTCCTTTGGAATATATTCATAAAAGAATGGTCAGCAAGTGGTTCAGGTGTAAGCAGTGAGAGGGTTGAATGATGTGATTGAGATGCTTAGTGTATATACTTTATCGAATGCAACTATTTCTTTGAGGCCTCATAAGTGGACCAGCATTTGTGTATTACAACCAGTAATGTGTAATGTGGACAATGCTGAATTTAATACACTATATTCTGAAAAATTCTTTATCTTTTAACACCCAAAATAAAAGGAACACATTATTTCAGTGAATTTTGTTATATTTACCTAAGTAAGTGCCTCACTTTGCAATGTATTTTGTGCAAAATCTGACAATCAAATCAATCATTTAATTTTCGTTATTTCACTACCACATTCTAGCAACTTCCAAAGTTTATATGTGGGTTCTTGTCGTGTGAATTCATGTGTTAAATGCAATTGCTTTGTAGGTTCTCGACTTGCATCTCAAAGATGCACTTAATAACGAATTAGGTTTCAATTACATTTGTTGAGATCATATATATTATTAGTGTCGTACACAGAAGTTTGAAATTTGAGCAGGAATGCGTACTGCCATAATTACTTTTGAATTAGGTATCAGGTTAAGTGTAATGTGGAGAGAAAGGAAGAAAAGCAGAGAATGATTTTTGTTTGGTAGTACTGAACTTATTGTGCCTCTGGTTGTTAGTACCATTATCATTCAAAAGTATCTAGAGACAGAATTCTTTTAAAATAGTATGAATTCTTTTTGGTCAATAAATCATATTCTACTGTACTTAAAATTGTGTCATCTTTAGCCCACATATAAATCAGCTACACAGGGACCAATCGTGTCATCCATATGGGCAGCAAGGTACAGAGTGAACATTTGATAATTGTTTGACTTTTAATCTTGTACCGTGTTAATAAAAAGGTGACTTAATGGATTCATACCTTCCCTTATTCAGTAACAATTTTTCAATGGATTTTGTTTGGTATTACACGCTAGGTGCACAGCTGGTTTTTCTTTTCCACAATATCCCTTATGGTGTCCGCTGTTAAGAATCATACAGTTGCTTCCAGTTAAGCAGTCTTCCATTTGAAGATTTTATAGATTCATATTATTAGAGAGTAAAAGATTTGCTTTCTGTTAATATTAGAAGTAAATTTATTTGTCTTTAATTGTCTATGTAAGCTACCTGAAGGTAGATAGTAGTGAACTAACATTCTCAGAACTAAAAGCTTATCTTTATGAAGGTAAAGGCTGGAGAATGATGAAAATATCTGTATCAATATTGTGGATACAAAAAGAGATAATAAGTCACTTAGAATTGCATTCCAAATAAAAAAGTAAGTACTCTGTGTAATGCATACGAAAGTGAAGTGCAGGAGTGGGAGGTGTATAAATCAGTGTCCTAGAAATGATGGTGGTTGTGGTAAGAAAAATCTTTAACTATTGAACAGATTGAGGGGAGTGGGTGGAGGAGGTGTTCAGAAAAAAGGCAACAAAAAATTTATTATATATGATAACAAAATTAAAGAGAAGTAAGGCAGACAAGGCATAAAACTTTGAGGTTTTCATGGTGTATTTGTTATACAACAGATCATTGGTGAACTTTGTACAATAAATTGTATAAAATTCTCCATTTATAGAGATTACATGTCAAAAATTGACCAAGACAATTGGATACAGTAAAGTACAATATCAGAAACATCCATTGTAAAAGATCTCACTTCAGACTTAAAAGCAACTGTATTTAAAGACAGGGAGACAATTGTAAATCTGTGCATGTTGTGGCTGGTACTTGAGCAAGAATGGTTTGCACATTACCTGTAAGCTTGAATTGTCTGCACCTATAATTTCTGATGTTTCATTGTTTTCTCAAAAATGTTGACCATCATGTACTTATTAACACTTAACAGTGTCTTCTTCAGAGGTGATGTTGATAGTATTAGAGAAATGAGCTGACAAGTCTCCTTTTCTTCTTATGGAATAAGTATGAGATAAAAAGGACTTCAAACTGTTGTATCATGAATTTTATTTTTGCAGATTCTGCAGGGTAGTTGTAGTTATTTCACTGATTTTCTTTGAAGAAAGCAGAACGTAATCTTATCTTTCAAGGGATGTGATGTGATTGTGCATATTATAAGTAGAAACCAGGGACATCACTGTTGGTTGAAAAGAAGGAGAAGTAAGTGTTTTTACAAAATGGAGTTCTAATACACATAATTAGCTATTGACTGATGCACTTTTGATAATCTTGTGAATGAGTTCATGCTTTATGAAATATATAATGCACTATTCAAAGAAAAAGGAATCCAGAGAAGTTTGCCCCTGTTTCATTTTGTATGTTTATCTGTTCATCTGCCAAAGTACTCTTCCCCCCCCCCCTCCCCCCCCATTGTCATTGCAGTTTGTCGTCGCCTCCTTCAGCCTCGCCACTACTCCTCATCGGTCTCTTGTGTATAGATGCAGAAGTTCACAACTCATACACACTATGATTTTCAGTAATTAATTACATAATGTGGCTTACATGCTCCTTCACCTCTGTAGTAATAAAATTTTAAACGGCATTGCTTGATAAACATTCCATTTCAGAAAATTTTGCTGTCATAATCTTGTTTGAATGGAGCTGGATTCAGAATAATACTATTTTTCACCAAAAAGGATTGTTTTACATATTTCTTTAGTTTAAAACCACTGGTGGCACATCAAAGTTACCTAAATGGGTGAATCATGCCCAACTGACTGACCACCGTCTCATCCTCTGCCAGTGGTGATGTTGGTTGCAATGTGGAGGGATGTGGTCAGCTTGCTACTCTCCTGATCATTGTTGGTTTCTTGATCTTGGAAATGCTACTAATTGGCTTAGTAACTCCACAGTTGGCCTTAAGAGACTGAGTGAATCTTGTACCAGTCCTCCCATCAAGGAAAAATCCCTGGCAGTATCAGGAATCGAAACTGGGCCCTCTGCATGGCAGGCTGCCATGCTGACCACTCAACTGCGGAGGGACACATTAGAGCAGCCATGGTAAATTCATTCTGTTTTTAAGATTTAATAGTATTAATTCTCTTTACGTGGTCTTTTTTGTCATTACATAGTTCCACATTTAATATTATTCTTGAATAATTAGATGCTGTGTAAATAAAATTTGTCGGGTTCTTATGCCAGCAGAAAGTATACTGAATAGAAATTTGTCGGTGTAAACAATTTTACATTATCTTACAATGGACAGCAAATGAATTATTACTGTCTTAGTTTTCACATGGGTATTATTTCCAATAACATTTCTTATGTAATGTCTTTAATGTCTTCTTTCACCTCTAGCGGTTTTCTTTTTGGGAGAGAATAATGGCTGTAGCCTCCTATGCTAAAATTTTTAAGCCGGATTGGTACTGATTATTTATGGTTGCCTTCAGATTGGTGCATTCATCTGTCAACAGCTCACTCAGTCCGGATGAATGCCTTATGGTTTTAATTGCACCATATTGCAATCACTAAATACCTGCAGCTTTCTGAGTGATGTAAAATATTTGTATGATATCCTTGACCCTCAAATGATGTGGTCAGAAATTGTTGCAGTTTGGGATATAATTAAAATGTAGAAAGGTAGTTATTTAATTGCAGCTTTTATGAATTCAGCAGTTTTAAATCTATCATCTCGTTACCACTATAGAATTGCCTTTATGACTACAGATGCCTAGTTAACATGATTTTCAAGTGGCAATCTTTCCAAGGAAGTGCTGAGATACATTTCTAGCTATCAAAGTTTAATTTCCTTTTTAGGCTTACTTATGAGGCCACAATATTTTTGTGTTCAATGATATTGCTGTCTTACAAAAATTAATGATCGCTTTCTTTGTAAGTTAGTTTACTTTTGATGTAAACATATCTGGTTCGCTTTATGAAAATGACAGATAGTGTCAACATTTACAGTGTAAGCATTTATAAAGGACATAGACCAAGCTCATTCATTTATAGCATTGCCAAGCTTTGTCATAACCATTGTGACATATTGCACAAAACTGGATGTGTTTCTCATCTCAAACTGGATATCTGGAAAAAATATATAAAGTACTTCAGAAGTGTACTTATGTAGACATGTTGTAGATGTCTGGTACTAATTGTCCTTTATTTGTGAAACTTTGTGCTGTGTGTTTGTTAATGTTTACACTCCATAATACCAAGTGGAATGTTCTGAAGCAAGAATCTGAGAAAACTACATTTTTGTAATTCAGAAATTTTTGGTATTATTTTGTTTTGCAAATTTGAAACAATAAATTTAAGTCACATACTTTCACTGTATTCCAGTATTCCACATTGCTAGTGTCATTGTTGTTATATATCTTTAAGGGAAATTCCAACTAAATGACATTATCCATGATTTAATCAGAGAAAGAGTATTAAGTTGATGGTATATGAGACCTCCTTCCAGTACATATTAAAGACATTTCCACCACATTGCAACTATTTCATCTGCTGTGATTGTAACTAAGAAAGGGCATTCAAAATGAAAACTTATCTATTAGAGGACTGTAATATAAAACTATTATTGTTAAGAACATGGAAATTATTTCATGCTCATAATTATTATAGTATGTTAATGGTTCAGTTAAGTTTCCATTATAGGCAGAAATTACTTGTTGCTGGAGATATAGTCATGCTACAGTATTCAGTTATTTGTCATTACTCATATATGTTGGAGCCAGATTTTTGCAAAATTGTACAACCAGAAGTGCTCAAGAATATAATCAACACAGTTCAAGCAATAAAGGCTAACGTGAAATGGAAGGAATATAGACAGTGATTATTTTGAATTATTCAAATGTTAGTGTAACATACATTTCATGCATTTTATGACACACACACTGCTTCAGTCACCTCTTTACACCTGAAACAATCAGTGCCTATATTTTGAGTCCTGTGAGTGAAGTACGTTGTGGTATACCTCAGTTTCATGTTAATTCTTTCATAACTTCCCATGGAAAGAAAATAGTGCTGTCTATTTTAAGTTTACATGTGACTTTTGATTAGCCACTGTTCATTACAAAAATAATTATACATTTTATTAGATTCCTGCGGTGTTATTATATAGTATGTTTCAATATGTAAATATATCTTTCTCTTCCACTAAACATTGTAATTGAGTAGAGAAAAATGCTGTATAGTAATATTTATGATTTGTACAGTATGTGATCTTTATGCTTTTATATATTATCAGTTTATTATTTTTTACTAGATAGAAAATCATTCCTCATCGTCTTTTGCACCATGAACAGATGTGCCTGTCATTTCAAAGGACTGATTTTACAGCAGATTGTGTGGCGTATAAACTATAATCAAGATTTTGTTCTTTGTTCCATAAATACTACCATTATCAAACTATGTTTTAGGGTACATTCAGTGAGTAGCTTGTGACAGGTTTGTTGAAATGTGGTTCCTTGGACCTTATGTTTAAAATTGTATTCGTTGTTACAGTTCATCAGTTACTGTTTGATTGCAAAATATTCTTACTTGCAAGATACTTCATTCAAACTTTGTTGAATAATCATTCCAATTTCCTCGTGTTCACTTGTCATTTGAAATGTTATTAGTAAATGATGCCACCAATTTAAATGCCATCAGAATTTTTCAGGATTGCTTCATTACAACTTCTGTAAGTTCAAATTAGTCACAGAAAGTTATTGGCTGTGAGAGTAATTGTTTATTGCATACCCTTGTTACATGTTACAAATAATGTAAGGAAGTTCATAATTTACACTTAAGTGGGTATTTTGGTTAAACATTTTTTGCCTTTTTAACTAAATAACAGACAATTTCCCATAGAACAGTAAACATTCTGTGAGGTAAATGATACACCAGAGGCTATAGAAATTTGAGCATATCGCAAAAGAATATATTATTGTGTGACACACAGCACCTAGAAGAAATGTGAAAGAAATACTTTGTTTCGTATTCGTGGTGTATATGGCACTATAAAGTGATCCCATTCATTGCTGAGATAGGGAGTGAGGAGTGATGTTTTTGAAGTCATTGACTCCCACTTGGACATTCAGTGACATGGATGACACCATGCCTTAGCCAAACGTTTAATGGCACAGTTTATACAATGCCACTCTCACTGACATTTTCTTTTTTGGAAAGTGAATTGGTCAGTGTGCAGTGTTTTTACATGTTGCAACTGTGTAATATATGTGAATGTGTGGTCAAATAATATGTTTATATGTCCCACTGTCTGTCAATACTTTTCACGTGGGACATTTCCTTTTCTTCCCACAGTTTGTCAGACTGAAACTGAAAATATTTGTAGGCATAAAATCAGAACAACATTAAAAAAATGATAATTCAAATTTGAATAAACAAATAAATATTCATAAATGTAATGTTCACCAATAGTATAAACCATGGTCACTTGTGTAGAGTCCGCTCCCGGTAGCTGAATAGAATTTCAATCCTAAGGGCCCGGGTTCGATTCCCAGCTGGGTTGGAGATTTTCTCCGCTTAGGGACTGAGTGTTGTGTTGTTCTAATCATCATTATTTCATCCCCCTCAACGCGCAAGTCGCCGTAGTGGCGTCAAATCGAAAGACTTGCACCTGGCAAATGGTCTACCCGATGGGAGACCCTAGTCACATGACATTTACATTTTACTTGTGCAGAAGTTGCAGAGATGTATGTTGAACTCCTAAAAGCATAGTTATTTGTACTGGAGTTAAGGGTTAAAGGACAGAAAAGAGACGACAGATAATCAGCCAAAATCTGATGTTTTGTTCTCATACTGTCTGTAATTTGTGCCTTCTATCTTCATCTCCTTAGTATATAAACAAATGCTTCTTTGGTTAAAAAGATGTTGAGTAACTATTTAATTTTTCCTTTATATAATGCTCTTGATTGTGGGTTCTGCTGTTGGTGAATATTGCCCTTTGATTTGTCTATTCATATTTGAAAATATTTGCAGGTTGTTATATAGGTATTTCATGAGTTCACATTTGGGAAATGTGAAAAATAACATTTGAATCAATTTCTATGATTCACCTATTATATGATTTTGGAAGTACCACTCATCCTTTATTATTTAACTTTCTTTCCCACAATTTGAATTATATATTTTGGGTGCTTTTTAGTAGATTCACCAAGATAGATCTGCAGTGAAGGTAATAGTGTACCCTTAAAGTCTTTCATTATGTGTAATATTATTTAAGAAATATGTTTGGAAGTGATGTAAACATAATAATGTGGTGATCTGTCTTGCTTCCATTACTGCAGCAGAATATCAAGAATTTTGTATGATAGTTTTTTTTTTTATATATAAAATAGTCACAGCATTTGGTTCAAGTGCTTGCAGTTTACACATTTCTCTTTAAACTATTCTAAACATTTTTACAGTATTTTAATTCAGATATAAGTACTATGTGCACAGTAAAACACAACTAAGAACTCTAATAAAATATATATTGTTATTACATCAGTGATGTTTTACTTGTACAAGTATTTTATTTAAAATAGTTGTAAGGAAAAACATGTTAAAGGATTGATGATTTGTAAGCTGTAGAATAATTTGTGTATTTCATATTTTCATAACCAAAATGTGTACCATGAAGCATTTTCATACAAAAAAGGAGAAAAAGGCAGACTGGAAACCCATTTAAGGGTGAGCATCAGTGTAGGAACTCAGTTGTGTAATATAAAAATCAATAAAATGTTGTATAAAACATCACATTTTTGAGTGAATTTTAAAATGGTGTTTTTGTATTGCTGTTCTTCTGTCGCCCATATCCATATTATAATTTAAAACAATATTCGCATTTGGATTATCATTTCAAAGTTACTGTGTTCAGAACTTTTATAGAATTTCACAAAAATATGGCCAACAACATTTAGGAATTTTTTTTTATTCCAATGAAAGGAAACGTTCTGACAACTACCGATTTTTATTTCAATCCTTGTCAAGTGTTTACTATCGATTTCGAGACAATATTGTCTCATATTGAGGTACCAATGCTATACTACACAAAGCACACATGTGATCACCTGCACCGTGTTAATCATGTTTCTATGTATATCAGTCAAGTGGGTGTCAGCGAAGATATATATGTGCACAACCTGACACACAGTTGGGGTCAGATAAATTACGTGTGGCAATAGGTGCAGGATTTGCATAAAATATTGTCAGTTGTGTAAAATCTTACTTACTGTATGTATAAGAGTTGATATATCTCCGACAAACACTTCTAAGAGTATATATATTAAAAACAAAGATTCCATGACTTACCAAACGGGAAAGCGCTGGTAGATAGGCACAATAAAAAACACAAACACACACACAAAATTTCGAGCTTTCGCAACCCCCGGTTGCTTCGTCAAGAAAGAGGGAAAGATGAAAGGATGTGGGTTTTAAGGGAGAGGGTAAGGAGTCATTCCAATCCCGGGAGCGGAAAGACTTACCTTAGGGGGGAAAAAAGGACAGGTATACACGCGCGCACGCACGCACACACACACACACACACACACACACACACACACACACACACACACACACACACACACACACACACACAGACACAAGCAGACATATTTAAAGACAAAGAGTTTGGGCAGAGATGTCAGTCGAGGCGGAAGTACAGAGGCAAAGATGTTGTTGAATAATGGTGAGGTATGAGTGGCGGCAACTTGAAAGTAGCGGAGATTGAGGCCTGGTGGATAACGGGAAGAGAGGATATATTGAAGGGCAAGTTCCCATCTCCGGAGTTCGGATAGGTTGGTGTTAGTGGGAAGTATCCAGATAACCCGGACGGCGTAACACTGTGCCAGGATGTGCTGACCGTACACCAAGGCATGTTTAGCCACAGGGTGATCCTCATTACCAACAAACACTGTCTGCCTGTGTCCATTCATGTGAATGGACAGTTTGTTGCTGGTCATTCCCACATAGAAAGCGTCACAGTGTAGGCAGGTCAGTTGCTCCACTCTTGAATGATTTTATTCACATAATAAACAAAGATTATTGAAAGGCCACATCCCTGTTGCACTCCAGCCTGCATTTTACTCCACTCTGATAAACGTCCTCTTTCTTTATAAGAATAAATTTGTTCTATGAATGCTGCAAATGTTTTCGTTAATCTGCTGCAGAACGTGATCCTCTGCCAGAATCTGTAGTAATTTGTTTCTGTTGACTATTTTTGACAAGCTTTTTTGGAGTTGATGAAGGTAATCTGTGTTCCTAGATTAAATTCTCTATGTTTTTCTATTAGCAGTTCCAGTGAAAAATAGCCACACATCATGATCTTCCTTTTCAAAGTTTGCCTGCTTAGCTGAATGGTAACGTGCTTGCCTACCATGCAGCGGGCCTGGGCTCGATTGCTGGACAGGTTGGAGATTTTCTCCACCCGTGGACTGGGTGTCGTGTGATAATCATCATCATCATAATCATCACTGACACGCAAGTCATCCATTGTAGCATCACCTGAAATAAGACTTGCATCTGGTGACCGAACATCTCCAGGCAGGGCTTCCCGGCCAGCGGTGCCATTTCATTTAATTTTCCTTTTTGAAAGCTGTTTTGCTTCTCACCATGACAGGTTCATAGTGACAGTACAATTTATTTTAGCTGATATTGGCAAAAATTTTGTATACATAATTCAGTAAGCTTATTTGTCAATAGTTGACAATTTTTTTTTTTTTTTTAGGTGTCGGGAATGACAATTGACTTAAAAGGAGAGATCCCCAGGGGTTGGATCAAGTTTTTGAAACCATCTATATGATGATGCAGGTTAAGGTCCCAAGTATCACACCCTTCTGCCAGTCACCCTGGTAGGTCCTCATTTACAAGTGATCAATGAAAAAATGTTTCGGAACTTTTTCTATAGTCTAAAATAGACAGTTTTACATACTGAGGAGTTCTAGCATAGTGGTTTGCATATAGGCATGGCAAGGAGAAGGTCATGGGTTCAGATTTCATCAGATGCTTCAAAATTTTTTAGTTTTTAAATCTTTATCAAAATGCCTTTGATCATTATTTTCATTCAATCAATTTGTTTAAATGTAATTTTTTTGTAAATCTAACCTTTTTCAAGTCATTTTTAATCTTGTATTATATATACATATATATTGTGGGTTGGCAGGAGAGCCAACACCGTATTATTAGAGGAAGCCGAAAGGCACGCGTTTTAGCTCACCCAGGCTGGCGTGAGGTCTGGAACAGGACAAGGAATTAGAATTTAGAAAAACGGATGTAGCTGGTGGAATACTTAACTTTAATCCATTAATGAGGAGCGTCGCTGTTGACTGTACATGATTCAGTATCAATAGTAACTGGTAATGGCGCCTTGCTAGGACGTAGCTGAAGGCTATGCTAACTATCGTCTCGGCAAATGAGAGCGTATTTTGTCAGTGAACCATCGCTAGCAAAGTCGGTTGTACAACTGGGGCGAGTGCTAGGAAGTCTCTCTAGACCTGCCGTGTGGCGGCGCTCGGTCTGCAATCACTGATAGTGGCGACACGCGGGTCCGACGTATACCAACGGACTGCGGCCGATTTAAAGGCTACCACCTAGCAAGTGTGGTGTCTGGCGGTGACACCACAATATATGTTATTACATTTATTACTTCTATTCATCATATTGCGCATTTATTTATAATCCTTTTGTTTAAATTTTCAGCTGTGTCATTTTGTACATAGTGCAACAGGAATTAATGTTTTCAATGTTTGTATGAGGACTGCCAATGAGAAAAATGTACATCTTGCACGTAAAGAAAAATAGTTTTGACAGCATTGCACGGTCAATATAAATAGATTATTTTACCATTTGTTTTTTAACTGATAGGTAGGAATTTTTAAACAGGTAAATATTGTGGCAGATAAATAAAAATAATTAAAATCACTTGCACAAAGGTTTCAAATAAAAAATAAGACCAAATGAAAAAGTTAATTTGATGATTGAAGTGATATGACAAAGGATTAAAACTTAAAAAAAAATACATTTAAACCAATTAATTGGATAAAAATAATAATCAAAGGCATTTTGTCAACAATTTAAAAATCAAAAGTATTGTAGACCTGATGAGATTTGAACTCATTATCTTCTGCACATCGTGCTATGGAATTTCTTTTTGTTAATTACTCACAAACAAAGGCCCACCAGCATGAATGGCTACAGGGTGAGATACATGGGGTCTTAATTTGCATGACTGTATAGATGGTTTCAAAAACTCAGTCCCACCCCTGGGCACCTCTCCATGTTAGTCCAGCTCCAGATCATATGTACGAAGTTCAGGCATCTGTCTTATAGATGGCTTGCTTGTGTATTTAAACTGCTGTAGATTGATTGAATCTTCTCCTGGGTCTTTATTATTTTGTATAATGCTTATTGCAACCATTTAGGTAAAGGGATGAGGTTCACTTCCACATTACATTTTATGCCACCCTTTAGCATTTTAATCATGTAGAACATCTGTCGTTGGAGTATCTGAGAATCTATGATAAGACAAAAGGAAGAGTGACTAGAGTAGGAAAAAACAGTATTATGAAAGGATAGTTGCTGCTCACTATATAGCGGACATGCTGAGTCGCAGCCGTAGGAAAAAGAAGATGAGGAAAAATAGTAGAACAACAAGGGAAATCTATAAGGGAAGCAAACCTAAGAAAAATAATACAGGAAGGGAATAGGAAGCAGGTGAAGATGAATTAGATGTGATATTGTGAACAGTAGAACAGTGAAAGACCTAAGGGGAAACAATGTCCCAGGAGTATGTGACATTCCTTCTTTATTATTGAGATACTTGGGAGAGCCAGCCATGACAAAACTATTCCACAAGGTATGCAAGATATATGAGAGATAGTAAGAACAATCAAACTTCAAGATGAATGTAATAATTCCAATCCCAAGAAAGCACGTAATGACAGATGCAGAAACTATCAAATGCTCAATTTGTTAACTCGTGGATGCACAATACTGACATGATTTATTTACTGGAGAAACTGCTAGAAACCAGTCTCGGTGAAGATCAGCTTGGGTTCCAGAGACATATAGGAACACGTGAGGCAATACTGATCCTATATCTTATCTTAGAAGAAGGGGCAAAGAAAGCAAACCTACCTTTGCAGATTTAGAAAAAGCTTTTGACAGTGTTGGAATACACTCTTTGGAATTATGAAGGTAGCAGAGAACAACACAGGGAAAGAAAAGTTATTTATGATTAGTGCACAAACCAGACTGCAGTATAAGAGTTAAAGACCAGGGAAGGGATGGAATGGAATGGATGAGAATGGCGTAAGGGTTATAGCCTATTTCCGATGGTATTCAATCTTTACAGTAAGCTTGCAGTAAAGGAAACAAAGTAGAAATTTTGGGAGGGGATTAGAGTTTAAGAACAAGAGATAAAACCTTTTAGGTTTTCTGTTGTTGTTGTTGTTGTGGTGGTCTTCAGTCCTGAGACTGGTTTGATGCAGCTCTCCATGCTAATCTATATTGTGCAAGCTTCTTCATCTCCCAGTACCTACTGCAACCTACATCCTTCTGAATCTGCTTAGTGTATTCATCTCTTGGTCTCCCTCTACGATTTTTACCCTCCACGCTGCCCTCCAATGCTAAATTTGTGATCCCTTGATGCCTCAGCACATGTCCCTTCTTCTAGTCAAGTTGTCACAAACTTCTCTTCTCCCAAGTCCTATTCAATACCTCCTCATTAGTTAAAGAGATCTACCCACCTAATCTTAAACATTCTTCTGTAGCACCACATTTCGAAAGCTTCTATTCTCTTCTTGTCCAAACTATTTATTGTCCATGTTTCACTTCCATACATGGCTACACTCCATACAAATACTTTAAGAAATGACTTTCTGACACTTAAATCTATACTCGATGTTAACAAATTTTTCTTCTTCAGAAACGCTTTCCTTGCCATTGCCAGTCTACATTTTATATCTTCTCTACTTTGACCATCATCAGTTATTTTGCTCCCCAAATAGCAAAACTCCTTTACTACTTTAAGTGTCTCATTTCACAATCTAATTCCCTCAGCATCACCCGACTTAATTCGACTACATTCCATTATCCTCGTTTTGCTTTTGTTGATGTTCATCTTATACCCTCCTTGCAAGACACTATCCATTCCGTTAAACTGCTCTTTCAAGTCCTTTGCTGTCTCTGACAGAATTACAATGTCATCGGCGGACCTCAAAGTTTTTATTTCTTCTCCATGGATTTTAATACCTACTCCGAATTTTTCTTTTGTTTCCTTTACTGCTTGCTCAATGTACAGATTGAATAACATCGGGGAGAGGCTACAACCCTGTCTTACTCCCTTCCCAACCACTGCTCTCCTTTCATGCCCCTCGACTCTTATAACTGCCGTCTGGTTTCTGTACAAATTGTAAATAGCCTTTCGCTCACTGTATTTTACCCCTGCCACCTTTAGAATATGAAAGAGAGTATTCCAGTTAACATTGTCAAAAGCTTTCTCTAAGTCTACAAATGCTGGAAACGTAGGTTTGCCCTTCCTTATTCTAGCTTCTAAGATAAGTCGTAGGGTCAGTATTGCCTCACGTGTTCCTATATTTCTACGGAATCCAAACTGATCTTCCCCGATGTCGGCTTCTACTAGTTTTTCCATTCGTCTGTAAAGAATTCGCATTAGTATTTTGCAGCTTTGACTTATTAAACTGATAGTTCGGTAATTTTCACATCTGTCAACACCTGCTTTCTTTGGGATTGGAATTATTATATTTCTTGAAGTCTGAGGGTATTTCGCCTGTTTCATACATCTTGCTCACCAGATGGTCGAGTTTTGTCAGGACTGGCTCTCCCAAGGCCGTCAGTAGTTCTAATGGAATGTTGTCTACTCTGCGGGCCTTGTTTCGACTCAGGTCTTTCAGTGCTCTGTCAAACTCTTCATGCAGTATTGTATCTCCCATTTCATCTTCATCTGCATCCTCTTCCATTTCCATAATATTGTCCTCAAGTACATCGCCCTTGTATAGACCCTCTATGTACTCCTTCCACCTTTCTGCTTTCCCTTCTTTGCTTTGAACTGGGTTTCCATCTGAGCCCTTGATGTTCATGCAAGTGGTTCTCTTATCTCCAGAGGTCTCTTTAATTTTCATGTAGGCAGTATCTATCTTACCCCTAGTGAGATAAGCCTTTACCTCCTTACATTTGTCCTCTAGCCATGCCTGCTTAGCCATTTTGCACTTCCTGTCGATCTCATTTTTGAGACGTTTGCGTTCCTTTTTGTGTGCTTCATTTACTGGATTTTTATATTTTCTCCTTTCATCAATTAAATTCAATATTTCTTCTGTTATCCAAGGATTTCTACTAGCCCTCGTCTTTTTACCTACTTGATCCTCTGCTGCCTTCACTACTTCATCCCTCAGAGCTACCCATTCTTCTTCTACCGTATTTCTTTCCCCCATTTGTGACAATTGTTCCCTTATGCTCTCCCTGAAACTCTGTACAACCTCTGGTTTAATCAGTTTGTCCAGGTCCCATCTCCTTAAATTCCCACCTTTCTGCAGTTTCTTCAGTTTTAATCTACAGTTCATAACCAATAGATTGTGGTCAGAGTTCACATCTGCCCCTGGAAATGTCTTACAATTTAAAACCTGGTTCCTAAATCTCTCTCTTACCATTATATAATCTATCTGATACCTTTTACTACCTCCAGGGTTCTTCCATGTGTACAACCTCCTTTTATGATTCTTGAACCAAGTGTTAGCTATGATTACGTTATGCTCTGTGCAAAATTCTACCAGAAGGCTTCCTGTTTCATTTCTTTCCCCCAATCCATATTCACCTACTATGTTTCCTTCTCTCCCTTTTCCTACTCTCGAATTCCAGTCACCCATGACTATTAAATTTTCGTCTCCTTTCACTACCTGAATAATTTCTTTTATCTCGTCATACATTTCATCAATTTCTTCGTCATCTGCAGAGCTAGTTGGCATATAAACTTGTACTACTGTAGTAGGTGTGGGCTTCGTGTCTATCTTGGCTACAATAATGCGTTCACTATGCTGTTTGTAGTAGCTTACCCGCACGCCTATTTTTTTATTCATTATTAAACCTACTCCTGCAATACCCCTATTTGATTTTGTATTTGTAACCCTGTATTCACCCGACCAAAAGTCTTGTTCCTCCTGCCACAGATCTTCACTAATTCCCACTATATCTTACTTTAACCTATGCATTTCCCTTTTTAAATTTTCTAACCTACCTGCCCGATTAGGGGATCTGACATTCCACGCTCCGATCCGTAGAATGCCAGTTTTCTTTCTCCTGATAACGACGTCCCCGCCCAGAGATCCGAATGGGGGACTATTTTACCTCCGGAATATTTTACCCAAGAGGACGTCATCATCATTTAATCATACAGTAAAGCTGCATGCCCTCGGGGATAAATTACGGCCGTAGTTTCCCCTTGCTTTCAGCCATTCGCAGTACCACAACAGCAAGGCCGTTTTGGTTAATGTTACAAGGCCAGATCAGTCAATCATCCAGACTGTTGCCCCTGCAACTGCTGAAATGGCTGCTGCCCCTCTTCAGGAACCACACGTTTGTCTGGCCTCTCAACAGATACCCCTCCATTGTGGTTGCACCTACGGTACGGCTATCTGTATCGTTGAGGCATGCAAGCCTCCCCACCAACGGCAAGGTCCATGGTTCATGGCGGGGGTTAGGTTTTCTATGACAGTGTAATTCTGTCAGTGACAGCATAGGACTTGGAACAGCTGCTGAATGGAACAGACAGTGTCTTGAAAAGTGGGTATAGATTTGATCTGTTGCCTCAGCCAGAATCAGATGAGCCTCATGTAACTGAAGCTGTAGAAAGGGCACAACAAGCTTTCCAAAGACTTGAAAAAGGTAAGGAAATTTGTAAAGAGAAAGAAAGTTCTGTTGTTTGGTAGCTCCCATGGTAGAGGTGTTGGCCAACTACTGCAGGAAAATCTAGGTCCAGAGTACCAGGTCACAAACTTTCTCAAGCCTAGTGCAGATCTGGGTCCGGTAACAGAGGATGTAGGTTCTTTATGCAAGGATGTCACAAAGGAGGATGCCGTGGTTATAGTGGGTGGTCTGGGAAATAGCATTGATAGAGACTCTGAATATTCCATAGAGAGTGACCTAGTGAAGATAGCATCAGCAACGAAGCATACGAGTGTGGGATTTGTGTTTGTGTTGAGACGCCATGATCGGCCTCATTTGGACTCTTCTGTCGGGAGGGTGAACTTAAGAGTTGGAGTGGCTGCCTAGGATGAATATAGAGTCTCATATTGGTTTGATTCCTGTGGATGCTATCGATAGGTGGGACTACACTAGGCATGGCCTTTACCTCAATAGGAAAGGGAAGGGAAAACTGTCTGGGTTGATTGCAGAAAACTTAAGGGGGGACACTGTCACAAGTGGTAACATACCAGAGGTCGCAGGTGTCAGAGGGATGCCTTTTTTAGGATAGGGAAGGGGGAAAGAAAACGAGTTTTAAGAGAGATTGTCAGACACATTCAGTTTGAGAAAACAGATGAACAGGAGTCAGATTTTAGCGTACAGCCTCCATTTAAACAATGTTTAACAGAAAGTAACCAGAAACTGCCAGTTCATCTTCGCCAAAGCAGTTCTAATCCCATTAGTATGCAGTATCAGTTATCTTTATTACACCAGAACATTCCAGGACTCAGAAATAAAGTTGATGAACTACTCATTTGTATTGATGAAATGAATTCGTCTAACCAAATTGACATAATCTGCCCCTCTGAATATCAAGTGACCACTGGTATAGATATGTTAGACATTTCAGGATTTAAGCTAGCTTCCTACTTCTCCAGAGTAGATATGGATGGAGGAGAAGTTGCCATATGTATTAAAAACTGCCATAAATTCAAGAACATTGACATTAATAAATTCTGTTTAGAGCAGCATCTAGAAGCATGTGCAACAGAAGTAGAGTTCCATAAGAGATCCTATATAATAGTAACTATTTACCGAGCATCTACAGCAAATTATAATCTATTCATAAATCACCTAAAAGCTCTTTTGGGTTATTTAACAGGAAGAAACAAAGAAATTTTGATTGCTGGTGACTTTAATACAGATTTTCTAATGCAATCTTCCAGTAAACATTTACTGCATTTAGTAATATTGTCTTTCAATCTAACTCACACTGTAAACTTTCCAACTAGGATCACTAAATCCTCAAGGACAGCCATTGATAACATTTTTATAGACAAATCAAAGGAACAAAATCATACCATAAAACCTGTAATAAATGGACTATCAGATCATGACATGCAGCTCCTTGTTTTAGATGTAAATTCTAAGCAGATTATAAAGACTGCTAAATCTGAGTACAGGAGAGTAGTCAATCAACAAAAAATTGAGTGTTTTAGAAAACTGCTCAAAGATATGAACTGGAAAGATGTTTATAGTGCTCATGACATGAATGAAAAATATAACACATTCATGAACAATGTCAGTACCACGTTTGAAAACTGTTTTCCTCTAAAAGTTACTCAAATTAAACAGAAGTCTATAATAAAACCATGGATTACACAAGGAATAAAGATTTCCTGTAAGACAAGGAAAATGTATCTGTTGACCAAGATTATGTCCAATGCTAATGATTTAACTAAATACAAGGAATACTGTAAAATATTTAAAAAAGTAATTCAGACATCTAAACAAATGCATTACGAGAAGAAGATAGCAATGTGAGGGAACAAAAAAAAAAAAAAAAAAATTTGGGATATAGTGAAAGAGGATACTGGCAGAACCAGAAAGGAACAGGAGCAAATAGCATTAAGGGTAGATGACACATTAGTAACTGATGGGCATAGTGTGGCAAATCTGTTTAACAAGTACTTTATATCCATTACTGATAGGATGGGATTCTCAGGATCAGTAAATAATGCCCTTGAATATCTGAAACTAGATTTTACAAATAGCTTCAGGTACATGAGAATGTCACTCACTTCACCAAAAGAAATAACTTCCATAATAAAATCTTTAAAAACAAAGCATTCTAGTGATTACGATGAAATATCAACAAAGTTAATTAAGGCATGTTCTTGTGAGTTTAGTACAATTCCAAGTTAATTGTGTAACCAGTCAATTATAACTGGGACATTTCCTGACTGGCTAAAATATGCAGATGTTAAGCCTCTATTCAAGAAAGAGGATAAAGAGATACCATCAAACTACAGACCGATTTCACTTTTTCCAGCATTCTCAAAAATTTTAGAAAAAGTAATGTATAGGCAGCTTCTCAACCATCTGACCACAAATAACATATTATCAAGAACACAATTTGGATTTCTGAAGGGTTCTGATATTGAGAAAGCTATTTACACCTACAGTGAAAGTGTACTTAATTAATTAAATAACAAATTAGAAGCAGCAGGTATTTTCTGTGATTTGTCAAAGGCATTTGATAGCGTGAACCACAACATCCTTTTAAATAAATTAGAATTCTATGGTGTCATGGGCAGTGCTGCAAAGTGGTTCAAGTCATACCTCGCTAACAGGAAACAAAGGGTGTCAGTGCAAGGGACTAGTGAATTAAGTCATCATCAGAATGGGAAGAAATTACATGTGGTGTCCCACAAGGATCCATCTTAGGGCCATTACTTTTTCTTGTATACATTAATTATATCTCATCAGTTACACAGCCAGAAGCAGAATTCATTTTGTTTGCAGATGACACAAGTATTGCAGTAAATAGTGTGTCGGGTGTAGTTCTAGAAAGATCTGCTAATGATATTTTCCTGGATATTAATAAATGGTTTAAAGCCAACTCATTGACATTAAACTTCGAAAAGACTCACTATATGCAATTCAGAACCTGTAAGAGGTTTCCACCCAGCATATGCATAAAATATGAAGAAGAGCAGATAGAAGAGGTTGACAGTCTTAAATTCCTGGGATTACAACTTGATAATAAATTCAGTTGGGAGGAGCACACCACAGAACTGCAGAAACGCCTTAACAAATCTGTATTTGCAATTCGAGTGTTAGCTGACATAGGTGACATAAAAATGAAAAAGCTTGCATACTTTGCCTACTTTCATTCCATAATGTCATATGGTATAATATTTTGGGGTAACTCTTCAAGTCAAACAAAAGTTTTCAGAGTCCAAAAGCGTGTAATACGTATTATTTGTAGAGTAAATTCACAGATGTCCTGTAGAAACCTTTTCAAAGAACTGGGTATACTAACTACTGCCTCTCAGTATATTTACTCCTTAATGAAATTTGTCCTAAATAATGTCTCTCTTTTTCCTACAAACAGCTCAGTTCATACATACAATACCAGGAACAAAAATGATCTGCACAAGGACTTAAAAGCACTTCTTACTTCAGTTCAAAAAGGGGTACACTACTCAGGAACACTCATCTTCAATAATTTGCCAGCAAATATAAAAAATTTAGTTACAAATAAAGATCAGTTTAAAAGGAGCCTGAAAGACTTACTAGTGGCCAACTCCTCCTCCTCCATTGACAAATTTTTTAATAGAAACAAATGATGTATTGTATATATTCGTACTATTAGTATTGTTATTTCAGCTTAAAAAAAAGAGGAGGATCTCCTCAGCACGGATCTATGGAACGAAAAACTAATCTAATCTAAGGTAAACTTGAACAACAATAAAACACTTGGAATGCAGTCAAATTAAATCAGCTATGCTCAGGCAATTAAATTAGAAAATGGGTTGGTAAGAGTAATAGATGAGGTTTGCTTTTTATGCAGAAAAATAACTCATGATTGCCAAAGCAGAGAGTATATAAAATGTAGACTGGCCATAGCACAAAAAGTATTTTTGAAAAAGAGAAATCTGTTTACATGAAGTATAAATTTAAGTGTTAGGAAGTCTTTTCTGAAAGAATTTATGTGATGTGAAGTGTAGTCTTGTATGCATGTGAAACATGGATGATAAGCACCTCGGAGAAACAAGGAAAAGAAGCTTTTAAAATGTAGCACTACAGAAGAATGCTGAAGATGAGATGGGTAGATAGAATATCTAATGAGGATGTACTAAATCGCATCAAGGAACAAAATAAATTGTGGCACAACTTGATAAACTGAAGGGATCAATTGATGGGACTCGTCCTGAGCCATCGAGAAACCATCAATTTGGTAATGGAAGGAAGTGTATAGATAGGCCCCAGGAGTAAAAAATGTTGAGAGAAACCAAGGAGTAAGCAAGTTCAAATTGATGTGGTTGCAATAGTTGCCCTGAGATGAAGCAGCTTTCCAAAACAACGACAACAACAAATTTAAGAGACTAATACATCCAACAAATGAACCGCTCCATAGCTTCAGTATATTCTTTAGATAATGCTCAGTCACAAAAAAGTATATTTGCGTGCTTAAAATATTCAACTAGTTAATGTATTGAAATTTTGGTATGGAAAAAAATGACACATCAGAACTTTATAAATAAACCACTGTTCTAGTTATATCAAGAAACTGACCCATTGTGAACAAAGAACAAACAAAATGTGCAAAATAAATTTAAATGGCTTAAAAAGATAAAACAATGGGAAACATAGAATGGAATAACAACAATTGAAATGAATAGATTGCTACTTATCACACACAGTAGGCATTGATTCACAACACATTGAAAGAACACTGCTAGATATTATCAGCCACTGGACTAAATCCTTTGGATGATATTAACAAAACACACAAACATTCACCCATGAATATGTCACACTCATGGCCATTGTTTTCTCTGGATGCTGAAGTCCAGCTGCAACTAGCCACCTGGAATCCTAGGGATATTTTGATTCTTCGTGGGTATTCTCTGGTTCTTATATGATCTCAGGAACTTCTGGCAGATTAAAACAGTGTGCTGAACTAGGAATGGAATCTGGGACCTTTTGTCTTTTGTGGTTGTACCGACTGATCTGTCCGTGTACAACTCATAACCCACCCTCACAGTTTTACTTCAACCAGTACCAGTTATGAGGGTGGGTCATGAGTAATCCTTGGATAGATTGTTGAAAAGAGCACTTGCCTGCAAAAGGCAAGATCCCAGGTTTGATGGTCAGTCTGGCATGCATTTTTAATCTGCCAAGAAGTTTCAGACCAGCACGCAATCTGCTGCAGAGTGAAAATTCATTCTGGAAACACACTTATTGACAGTACAAGCAGTGTCTACACTTGTGTTAATACACAAGTCTTTTTTAACTTATGGCTAGTAAAAGAAACAATACTACTCTTTCTCAATAACTAATAAATTGAAACCCTTAGCATATTTTCTGATGACTATGAAACAATCCAAGTTTCTCTACTTCATCCAATCATGTATTCAGGTTCTAAAGAAAAGACTTCTACTTGTTATTTTCAAATTAATGAATTGGTTAATTAAATTTTCACTTGTCCATAAGTTAGGGAGGAAGTTTGTATTTCTGTTGATCGCCTTTCTTTTGTCATTTAAATTTTAGCAACAAATCAGTGTTGTTATCTCATCCAGAGATAACTTGTTCAGTACCAAGTCCTGTTCAGTAATTTTATTTTTTAATTAATTAGATAATTACCCTTTTCTTATAAACAGGATTCTTTTACGTAACAATTTTCATAATATGTCTGGCTGAGAATTTAAATTTTCCACAGAACTTGAATTAAATTATTCGCTCTACAATTATTTAGTTGAATATTATGGATTCCCGAAGTATTTTAAATAGAAAGCAAATATATTTTGCATTCTTTCTCTCAATTGTTGTCTTACGGTATCGAATGGCAAACTGTAGTGCACTCACTTGCTGTCTTCAAAACCCACAGTATTCCCCTCCCCACCTTTTACTAACCTTCACCTTCCTTGAAACACACACACACACACACACACACACACACACGTTGCCACCACCACTTTTGCCATATTTCCGAATGCGTAAAAAAAAAGTGTGTCCAAAATAAATGGCTGCAAAAATGTGGTGGGTATTTTAAGTAGCCTATTTAAGTAGCATATAAATCTGGTGCTTGCTTCCTATTCTTTCAAAATACCTGCTTCCAAATTGGGTATCAATAAGGAAACATTATACATAAGGTTCAATATTATCCATGTCCTATGATATCTCAAGCTATCTGGAAACCATTTGTAGCAGCATCCCTTTCACTCTACAGTTACCATTGCAACTACTTTAGAACTCAAAAATCACATACCATCATAATACCAACAGAGAAAAACAGTCACCATTTTCACTAGACATGGTGCTGCATATGGATCAGCTATGAATTCTGGATAATGATTAATATAGTTACTAGTTCCAGATCATTACTTCATATCTCAAAACCTATTTGAGATGTAATTTACCTCACAATCAACTAATGAACATTACCTACTCTCCAACATGGTACTCTAGTACTGAGTTAAATCTTAACTGAAATTCAGTGATCGAAAACAGCAAGATTTACCCAATTTATTCCAAAGATAATTGCTTTCCTGTTACCAACCAGATTATTATCCTCTGCTGACCAAAACACCCAGTTGACTTCAAACTCAAAGCTTAACTGACACAAAAACCATTGTGATCATCAGTATGAACTATAAAAAAGCAAACGCACAGTGTTTACAGCTTTGTTTGCACTTTTTAACAATGCTTGACTATATTATATTGCTATCCATAAATGTATGGCCAGCTTTGTTGTTGTAGACATTCTGTAGCCCTTGTGCTGTGTGCTCCAACATTTCTCAAGCTGAGAACTTATCCTCCCACTTAAACATCTATAATATTACAAAGAAATTTCACATTAATTCACAATGCATAAAAACCACAGGTTGCATCATTTAGACAGTAAAATGTTCATTAGTACTCAGCCTAACATTTACTTGTAAGGAAAGTTGTGCAGGACTTTTGTACTTCACACATTATTCTCTTGTTTGTCCATTGCAACACCCTTTCCACAGTCCTTCGGATCTCATCATCTTCTCCTCCATTCACTTCACCTGTCCTCCTCCGCCCAACAAGCCACCCCCTCCCCCCCCCCCCCCCCCAATGTTGACCTCCACTTCACAAATGTCTACATCAGTATGTCCATCCACATCAAACATACTAACCACCAACAGTGCCTCCATTTGCACAGCTGCCATCCATTGCACACCAAGAAGATCCTTCCATATAACCTAGCCACATGTGGTTTTCACATCTGCAGTGATGAGCAGTCCCTCTCCAAATATGTGAAAGGTTTCACAGACCAAAATTAGCCTCCCCCATCTTATCCAAAAACATATTTTCCCAGTCACCTACCATCCCCCACATACCCACTAACTGGCCGAAAATCAAACGCTACTCTTGTGACTCGTATCACTCAGGATTGGAAAAACTAAACCACATTCTCCACTAAGGTTTCCACTTTGTCTCGTTGTGACCTAAAATGAGAAATGTAAGGGTCTATGGATGATGCAGCCTTACAGTACATAACACGCGCTCTCCAACCAACCTGTCTTGAATGCTGACAATTTGCTTGGTCAGTAGGCGCGTGTCCGGCCGCACTTCGATGCAGAGTACGCCACTGGCCGCTGTCCACAGCACGCAGTATTAACTAGCGTGAATATGTCTCTTTTCTTAGCTCGCCATGGAGCCTTTCGATACAACCATAATTAGCCAGTGTTAGGATGTCAGACACAGTGATGATGCGTGTTTTATAATCCGCCTTTGTTAATAAAACTGTTTAAACTTACTTCTCATGTTCGCAAATTGCCGTACCTCAAGAACCCACTGCTTACAAATCTTGACAAAATATTTGTGTAATTATCACCTGGGGCAACAACACAAACTACCCCCCTTATAGAAGTGATGTTACATGGGGATAATTATGGAAAATCTACAGTCCTAAAGAGGTGCAGCACAACGTGAACTTTGAGCAGCAGCAGCATGAACATCTTCTGACTACGCGGGGACATCCAATGCTGGAATTCAGGTTGGTCTGCTCCAGTTTGGCTAGAATACGAAAGGCAGTGATGGATTTTTATTTTACACTTGAGTGACTCATTGGCATTAAATTAGACAAAATGTCGCGATCCAGTCAGAGTAAATTGTCAATCTACAGAAGGGATTTGGCAGTTAAAAGCAGAATTAAAATCGCTCAAAAGAGGAAAGGCCTCTGGACCTGATGGGATACCAGTTCAATTTTACACAGAGTACGCGAAGGAACTTGCCCCCCTTCTTGCAGCGGTGTACCGTAGGTCTCTAGAAGAGCGTAGCGTTCCAAAGGATTGGAAAAGGGCACAGGTCATCCCCGTTTTCAAGAAGGGACGTCGAACAGATGTGCAGAACTATAGACCTATATCTCTAACGTCGATCAGTTGTAGAATTTTGGAACACGTATTGTGTTCGAGTATAATGACTTTTCTGGAGACTAGAAATCTACTCTGTAGGAATCAGCATGGGTTTCGAAAAAGACGGTCATGTGAAACCCAGCTCGCGCTATTCGTCCACGAGACTCAGAGGGCCATAGACACGGGTTCACAGGTAGATGCCGTGTTTCTTGACTTCCGCAAGGCGTTCGATACAGTTCCCCACAGTCGTTTATTGAACAAAGTAAGAGCATATGGACTATCAGACCAATTGTGTGATTGGATTGAGGAGTTCCTAGATAACAGGACGCAGCATGTTATTCTCAATGGAGAGAAGTCTTCCGAAGTAAGAGTAATTTCAGGTGTGCCGCAGGGGAGTGTCATAGGACCGTTGCTATTCACAATATACATAAATGACCTGGTGGATGACATCGGAAGTTCACTGAGGCTTTTTGCAGATGATGCTGTGGTGTATCGAGAGGTTGTAACAATGGAAAATTGTACTGAAATGCAGGAGGATCTGCAGCGAATTGACGTATGGTGCAGGGAATGGCAACTGAATCTCAATGTAGACAAGTGTAATGTGCTGCGAATACACAGAAAGATAGATCCTTTATCATTTAGCTACAAAATAGCAGGTCAGCAACTGGAAGCAGTTAATACCATAAATTATCTGGGAGTACGCATTAGGAGTGATTTAAAATGGAATGATCATATAATGTTGATTGTCGGTAAAGCAGATGCCAGACTGAGATTCATTGGAAGAATCCTAAGGAAATGCAATCCGAAAACAAAAGAAGTAGGTTACAGTACACTTGTTCGCCCACTGCTTGAGTGCTGCTCGGCAGTGTGGGATCCGTGCCAGATAGGGTTGATACAAGACATAGAGAAGATCCAACGGAGAGCAGCGCGCTTCGTTACAGGATCATTTAGTAATCGCGAAAGCGTTACGGAGATGATAGATAAACTCCAGTGGAAGACTCTGCAGGAGAGACGCTCAGTGGCTCGGTACGGGCTTTTGTCAAAGTTTCGAGAACGTACCTTCACCGAAGAGTCAAGCAGTATATTGCTCCCTCCTACGTATATCTCGCAAAGAGACCATGAGGATAAAATCAGAGAGATTAGAGCCCACACAGAGGCATACAGACAATCCTTCTTTCCACGAACAATACGAGACTGGAATAGAAGGGAGAACCGATAGAGGTACTGAAGGTACCCTCCGCCACACACCGTCAGGTGGCTTGCGGAGTATGGATGTAGATGTAGATGTAGATGTAGAAAGAAGCAAGTATAAAATTCTGAAAGACTTGGCAAATGATAGTTTTTCAGTACAGGTACAACTATAATAAAGAATTTTTCATTATTAGCATCAGTACTAGTGTTTAGCAGGAAGGCTGAAGATGATGTGGAGGTGTTTTTTCGTAAACTTGAAGGTGCCGTCCTGTTAGGATCATGGACATATTCCGATAAGTTAGTGGTTGCCAAATTAAGAACTCAGGGAGCAGCACAAGATTTCATTAGCACCGAGCCTACTTGCATGAAAACAGAAGATTACAATGAGTTTAGAATGATTGTTGTTGAGAGATTTAAACATAAAAATGCGATCAGATTTACAGAGAGCAGCTTCACAGTTTGCGAATGCAACAAGACGAAGCTATCGAGCAGTTTTCCAACAGAATTTGAAACATCAATGCTCCAACGTACGAGTTAGTAGAAGAAGAAAATGAAAATCGCATTCAGTTGCTCGAAGCTGACCAGAGAGCCATGGACACATTCATTCATGGGTTGCATGGAGAGGAAGTAAGCAAAGCTGTTCAATTGGCACGATGTAGAAAGTTTCAGGAAGCAGTAGAATCAGCTGTTGGGTTTGCTGAAGCACTAAGACGACCGAATGAGATGCAGAAACAAGAACACAGAGTTTTTAATACAACAGTACAATGGTACAGATGCAATAAGCTAGGTCACAAGTGTAAGGATTGTAAAGAGAATCGAATCTGCTATCATTGTGGGATGCAGGGTCATGTTTTGAGAGATTGTCGCAACAAGAAGAAAGGTAATGCGAACAACAGACAATTTTGCAGATCTTTAAATGAGTATGAGGACATACGGGCCACCACTCCATCCGCCCCTTGCCAGAGACAGTGATTCCTGTTAGTTCCAGCGAAAATCAGACCGAAAATGACATTGTGATAGGTGCTGTATATCATGGGAGAAACATCAAACTACTTATTGACACAGGAGCACAGACCTCACTAATGTGGTGTGGCATAGATAAACAGAATAAATTGAAACCGCCATTATTAAAAGTGTGAGGGTTAAATGGAGGAAAGCTACATAACTATGGAGAAGTTGATGTAGAATTAATTCTTGGCCAAAGCCAAGATGAAGGTTCAAATAAAGACAAAGATAAATACACAGCAAGAGTGCAAGTAGTTTCAAATAATGAAACACATTACGACGGTGTACTTGGTTTTGATTTCTTGTCCACTAATGAGGCAGAGATATTTGTTGCAGAAAGAAAGATCAGACTAGGCCGTAGCAACAACAACCTAGGAAATTGTTCTTCTGATCCTACTCAAAGGAGTAGCAATACTGATGTCATGGGAATGAACCACCCAAACGATGCATCAGTTCAAACCATCAGAGTCGATGCTCAAATTGATCAGTCCCAGCAAATTCCCAAGGTAGCAGGAAACACAATCTACATTGAAGTTAAGTCACCCCGGTGCAAGGAAGGAACTTTGTTATTAATTGAGTGATCTGAGGAAAGTGAGTTACTGAATACAATGCATTGTTATGTTGCTAGAAGTGTAGGTGTCACTACAATGGTGAGACAGAATGTCGCAAAAGTCCTGGTCACAGTAACCAATATGAGCAATGAGGATGTCGTTTTGCCATGAGGAACAAAAGTTGCTGAAGTGTTGAACATAAGTAAAAGTAACATAGTACAGATTCCAGATGAGGTAACAAATGCTGCAGTTATAAACAAAGATTTTTGTAACAGTGCCGCAAAATTAAAATGAGGAGATGAAGTTAGTAATGAACTGAAGCACAAGATTTGGAAGAAGATAGAACTTTTGACAGCTGATGAACAGAACATTTTAGCACCTGTTTTGTTGGAGTATGCAGATTATTCCGAGAATGTGCAAATTTACCTGTCACTCATTTAGTTCAGCATCATATTCACACACGGACTGCAGCCCCAGTCACACAGAAACCTTACTGAATACCATTCAGTCAAAGAGAGTTGGTAGAAGACATGGTTAAAGAACAGTTAGAAGCTGGAATTATAAAACCAAGAGATCCTTCAGACCCACTGTGTTGTTCGCCTGTTGTAATTGTAAAGAAGAAATCAATTTCTGGCGAACCACAGTTCCGTTTTTGTGTTGATTACCTATCTTTGAATGCTGTGACCACACCCGACATTTACCCCTTACCAAATTTAGTGGAAACCTTGGATTACTTGGGCAGACATCGATTTTTTTCAGTATGTGATTTAACAAGTGGTTATCACCATTTAACAGTGCATCCAGATGATCAAGCAAAAACTTCATTTGTAACTGCAACATGAGTATACAAGTATCTTTGTATGGCATTTGGACTTCGTAATGCTCCAGCTACATTTCAATGCCTGATGGATTCAGTTTTATGAGGGCTCACCCCAACACAAGCACTTGCTTACCTTGATGATGTAATAATTTTTGGTGAAAACATGAAGCAGCATACTGAGAGACTACAAGCTGTTTTTGAGCATATAAGAAGCACAAACCTGTCTTTACCAATAGATAAATGTCATTTTGCACATAGTAAAGTTAACTATATTGGTCATGTTATAACCAGTGAAGGTGTTCGACTGATCCAAAATTAATTGAAGATGCAAAGAATTTTCCTGAACCACAGAATTTGAAACAACTACAATCATTCTTGGGATTGTCAAATTTCTACAGACGATTTATAGCCAGTTATGCGAATATAGCACATCCAATGACACAGCTACTGAAGAAAGGAGCCACATTTAAATGGTCAACAGAGTGCAAAAAGGCAGTGGAAGAACTTAAAACTGCTCTAACCACAGCCCCAGTGTTAGCCTATCCGGATTTCAGTAAACCTTTTATTCTTTCAACAGATGCATCCAATTTTGCTATAGGTGCAGTCTTGTCTCAAGAAGTTGATGGTCATGAACATCCAATCTCATTTGCTTCCAGACAATTAAACAAAGCAGAATGTAATTATACTACTACTGAGAAGGAGCTTTGTGCTTTGGTTTTTGGTATAAAACATAACAGATGTTTCTTAACAGGAAGAGAATTTACAGTTATTACAGATAATGCCGCACTTAACTGGTTATTGAACTTAAAGGAACCACGTTCCATATTAACAAGATGGGCATTAAGACTGAGTGAGTACCAATTTAAGGTTATTCACCGACCTGGTAAACAGCATGTGAATGCTGATGCAATGAGTCAACAAGTCAATGTTTGTGTTACAATAAGTTGAGAAGAAGAGTTAAAGGCAGCCAAGAAGAAGATCCAGAATGCAAATTATGGAAAAATGATCAAAGTTTTGTCAAAATAGATGGATTATTGTACAATATCACTAGTAAAGAAAACTGCCTAGTTCTTCCAGAAAGTATGAAAGAGCAAATCATGAGAGAAAAACATGATTCTTTATTATCAGAACATTGCGGTAAAAAAGCAACAAACATTAAAATAGCTCAAATGTTTTGGTGGCCGAGCCACAAAGCTGATGTTTTCAAGTTTGTTTCACAATGTGATTCCTGTAACATACGGAATAAAGTAGGAAAAAGTAGAGAACCATTGCAAGAACTGCCAGAGACAAGTGAGCCATTTGAACAAGTAGGACCAGATGTCGTAGGACTGTTGCCTAAGACTAAAGATGGAGGCAAATACATATGGACAATGTTAGATCATTTCTCTAGATATCTTCTCATGATACAATACCTGATCAGAGCACTGAGGCTATAGCTAAAGTTTTTGTAAAATAATGGATTCTTAAGTTTGGGTCACCATTAAGTATAATTAGTGATCAAGGAATGAATTTTATGAGTGAATTACTTAAACAGACTTGTAAGCTCATGCAAATAACTCAGTTAAGGACTACGCCAGCACGCCCTGAAGGAAATGGGAGAGTCGAGCAAGTCCACAGAACAATTATAAAATTTTTAACCATTATGTGAGCAGCAAACACAACAATTGGGATGTCTTTACCATACTTGGTAAGTTCTTACAATGCCAAAATGCACAGCTCAACTGGCCTAAGTCCATATGAGATCGTCAATGGAAGAAGAATGCATTCGCCCTTGGACTTTGCATGATCGACTGCCGGAATAATAATGAACACGTAAGGATCCAGCACACAAGCTAAAGGAAGCAAGGAAGGGAGTGAAACAGCAAAATCATCAATCCTTTCTTCAGCAAACAAGACAGCACAACTGCCAAGCAGCAGTGCCACTGTATCGAGTTGGAGATCTTGTGTATCTGAGCAACATGGTGTTAAAGAAGAGTCAAGTCAAAAAGTTTAAGAAGTTTTGCAAAGGACCATATCCAATCTCGGAGGTGTTGTCATCAGTCACTCTTAAGCTCCAATTGCCCTTTCATTCGACTGTCATTCATGTCAATCGTGTAAACCCATTTCTGGGTAGATTTCCTGTAGTATCACAAGACAATGAGGACCGACTGAGAGGCAGACCTGCTGTTCTAAAACCCAGGAAGCGAGAATCGCAAGCTCACAGTCCAGACTTCGAGGCCGAGGCATCACCATGTTCCAAGTGATCCTGTTCCAAACACCCCTACAATCTGCATAAACGTGTGTAATGTGTGAGAGTGCAATGCGTGTGTATTTATTTCAGCCATGTGCTTATGTGAATGTGTTGTGAAAATTTAGTATTGAAGCTATTGCACGACTACACAGTGAAACTAAACCTTTTATTCCACAGGTTACCACAAGAAACTCATTTACTTTATGTTCATTGTTAACTCTAGTATTTAGAACTAACTAACCACGTTCATTTTTATTCTAATGTTAGCTATGATAGCGTATTCTACTAATGCTGTAGTAATAGTACCACAGAGTGCAGGTGTTTTGTTTGAACCACGATCAGACATGGTAGTTTCAACAAGTAATGCAAAACTTGTCCTCAAGTGCAATTTGAGTGAAATCCAGCAACAGTTCAATTCTGTAAAGAAGCAAATTGATGTAATTCGTTCTGTTAAGGGTAATGATACAATTTTGGAAATGGGTACATCTTGGTATAATAACTGGATCACAGTCAAAATGCAGTTAGAGTCTACATTTGCTAGTTATGAACAAGAGATGTACTGTTTTTAAAGCTTTTGCCACACAAAACTTTAATTAGGCATAAACATGCCTGGTTTGATTTTGGAGGGAGTATCCTTCATACTGTATTTGGTACTTTAACTAGTCGAGATCTACTGGAAGTTAAAGGCAATATATTAGCTCTTGAACAACAATGCAGTACATATTCAACTAACTCTCTAATGAAATTATCGTATTAAAGAATATCCAAAGAACCATTACTAACCACACAGTTTCATTGAACAGATTGTACAGCAATTTATGTCACATTTCCACATAATTCGTAATGAAACGAGTGCAAATATCCAAGAACTATTCCAAGGATTAAATGCTGTGAGTGCACACTTGGCTTTAAACACTCTTTTTGTTAAGGATTACTGATAATTTATCAAATGCTAGAATTGATGCTCTTAACTTAAGAACAGCCTTAGAAAGTAGTTCAAATGATTGTTTGAGCAGTGTACTACTACATGCAGAACAATTTTTACAGATCCTACTATCAATTGAATGGAAGCTAGATGCAACATATACTATGATTTACCCTGTTAACTCCTACAATTTATGTGCTTGCTACAAGTTAACTCTCACACAATCTTTAATGATTGAAGATGAATTAACTGTTATTGTTTCTATACCCATTGCTAGATCAAAGCATAATTTTGAAATGTATAAGTGGAGACAGGAAGGTATTCATGTACAGTATGTACTGAATGATTATCTACTGATCAGCAAGGATCAAAGATATTTTGTGTCCCTAAATGAAAATGATTTGCATACATGTAAACATAGTCATAAGTTAATTTTCCCTGAATCGGCAGTATTCTTAGACAGAAGAGTGTACAGCTGTGAGAAAGAATTGTTTATGAATCATCCCACAAGAGATGATTGCCCTAGAATTTTAACGCATCTTTATCATACATTTCTTAAACGATGTTCTGAAGGTATAATTTTCTCACCTAACTCCACACTTAATGTCACATTTACATGTAAAAATTGTGATACACCTGAGCTACCCATTACACTCAGATTGAATAATATTGGATTAATCTTGAATGCCACACGTTGTGATTTATCATGTGAACTATTTGATATGCCTAGTGTATTGCCAACTACATTTCATGCAACTGGACATTTGCCATTAACGAGAATGTTATCTGTTTATTACAATGATTCATACATATCAACATATGGAAAGCATTCCTTATCAAGTTTTTCTGAAGACAATGATTTAATTAAGGACATCCATAAAAATGTAATTTCTTCCAATAATGAGTTAAACTACATTGAAGCAGCGAATAGAATTAAGTCCTCCAATTCATCCAGTAATGTTAACGCATACTTGGTTGTCAGTATTGTGTTTTTACTGCTTTTATTAATTTGTCTTTTGTCAACACCATTTGTCATGTACGAAATTGTCATCCTGAAGGCACACTTCTCTGTACCAAACATTAATGTGCCTGCAAATGAAATACATGTTGCAATGCCTTCTGATGCCACAAAAGGTGTAATAGATTCATAACACCGAGGAGATCGTTTTGAGCCACCTATGGTTGCTCTTTTTCTCTGGGGAGAGTGATGTAAGGGTCTATGGATTGCACACAGCTGAATGGTATGTAACACGTGCTCATCAGCCGACCTGTCTGGAATGCTGACAATTTGCTTGGTCATTAGATGCGCGTCCGACTGCACTGCGATGCAGAGTATGCCACTGGCCACTGTCCGCAGCACGCAGTATTAACTAGCGCAGCCTTGGGTATGAATATGTCTCTTTTCTTAGCTCACCATGGAGCCTTTTGATATGACCATAATTAGCCAGTGTTAGGATGTCAGATACAGTGATGATGGGTGTGTGTAGCATGTGTGTTTTATAATCCGCCTTTGTTAATAAAACTATTTAAACTTACTTCTCATGTTTGTGTATTGCTGTACCTCAAGAACCCACTGCTTACAAATCCTGACAAAATATTCATGTAATCATCATTTGCGGCAATGACACAAACTACCCCCATTATAGAAATATCCTCCTCAACCCTCCCACAGTAGTATTCTGCCACCTAACCAAGCTACACAATATCCTTGTCCATCTCGACTGCAACCATGCTCCCAGCCTCTTGCCCCATTGCTCATATGCCTGTGATAGAACTAAACACAAGACCTATCCCATACACCTTCCTACTACCACCTACTCCAGTCCTGTCACAGACATGGCCTAGCCTACCAACTTTGCTGCAACAACTGTGCAACATTCTATGTGGACATGACCACTAATATACTGTACGGCCGGATGGGCGGCCACTTTCAAACTGTGGCCAAGAGACAGATGGACCATCTAGCTGCCACCCATACCATCCAACACTTCAATGACTGCTTTATGCATATGTTATTTGGATTTTTCCCAACAACACCAGCTTTTCTGAACTGAGAGGTGGTTACTCTCCCTGCAACATGTCCTTCGTTCCTGTAATCCCCCTTGCCTTTACCTGCTTCTACGCATTTCTCTACTCCCACCCCAGGCTCACACACACCTTCTATCTTGACCAGTGCACCTGCATAGTTCTTTCCCTTCTCTGCTTCTCTCCTGTCCCTCTTTTATGCCCACAGCCCAGCCTCCTGAAAATGCATCTAGCAGCCCATTACCCTGTCCCCATCACACTCCTGCACTGTCTCACAAGCAGCATGCCGCATCTTTTTCATCATTCTAGCCCTTAACGCTACTATCCTCCCCCCTCCCTGACAGTACCCTTAGTAACTGCCCTAGCTGAGGTTGCTGCCCATTGAGTTCCATTGAGACTTAAGTGTCTTCAGGTGACAGTAGCCATGTATGTACCAGATATCCATGTGTGATGTGTTTTATGTTTTTTGTGTACCTGGCAAAGGGCTTATCCTGATAGCTGATAATATCTAGCAATCTTCTTTCACTGTGCCTGTCTGTGACACAAGGCCTCCTCTATTGGGCAAGTGGCAACTACCCATTTCAGTTTTTAAAAAAGAGAGAAATGTTTTTTTCAAGCCGTAAGTATTATTTATTACACCTTAGTGCAGGATGCAACACTAATCAGGGTATATACAAACTGGGAAAAACATGGGAATTTTTTCATCTGAGAAATACCTGGGAGTTTTTCATTATTTTAGTTGTCAGTTAAACTTCTGTAATTTTGACTGGTAAGAACTGATACTTTAACAAAGAATCTAACTTTAGCCTGCTAGTGCAGAATAATACTGCAGCAATAAAGCATAAATGAGATAATAACACCAAAATAAAACTTTAGTTGCAAATTGCAAAGGAAATTTGCTATTTAGATACAAGCGTGTGCCAACACCAAGATGTGTCAAAGAATATAGGACAAGGATTATGCAATACTTTGTAACAACCGACTGCTTTTGATGAGCATGACGCCTTAACTGTTTACATCATGGTTGACTAACTGACTGTGTGCTTACATCACAGCCGACTAAAGATCTTCAGTCAACAGTATGATTACATTTCTAATGGGTTGTGAGAAAATATTTTGAATTGTTGTTTGAGAAGCAGTACTTTCAGAGTAAATTTCCTTTTACGCAAGACGAATTGTGTTACGTGTGAGAATGTGTGACTAATTTGTTAAATCATGGAGCATTTGACTCTTGTTTGAAACATAACATGGATCGGCCACTTCAAAAAATTTCAGGCCTAGAGAGCCAACCGTCTATACCATCATTTAAAATTTTATTGGCACTTTTGTGTTTGATATATCTTAAAGGGAAATACATGCTAAGGTCAGTTTTTCATATTTATTTGAGTTCTTCCACATATTACAAACTTCATGATAATGGTGCAAAAAGTATAATTATCCTTCAAAAAAAAAGTACAAGGTGTGTTCTTGAACAATTTCACACTTAATAGGCTTTTCTATGGAAAAGTCAAAGTGTTGGATGGAACATGTATTCAGCCATGTAACCCACGAAATGTTCAGTGCACAGCAGTGAAATTTACAATCATGCTTGTCAAAAATGTTCAGCTGCTGCAATGTAAGCTGTGCCTGTAGAATCCTGCCTAACCACAATCTGCAGGGAAAAATAAAAGAAGGGGAAAAAAGTCTACTGTGCTGAATTTGGTGAATTTGTATTTATACTTTCGTGATACCAAACTTTGCAATGTACATCTTGCTGTGCACTAAAGATCTTTCCAATATATTTGTTTTTTGGTTGGAGTGACGGGAAGTTCTATGCTGGTGTATAAAACCTTTACCATTCATAGATATGTTTTACAGTTCTGAGGGAAAGTATATTGCCACTTAACTAGGAAAAAATTTACTTTCTGTAGAGCCTTGTACCACAAGGAAGCAAGGGAGAGGATGTTGTTATGGCTGGTCAGTATACTCTTTCTACAACATAAATGCACATGTGGATTAATACTTTTTTTTTTATTTATTTACATGAACATTTATTTAACTTGAATAGAGTCCATGTGTTGTGGTACAAGCTCCACCAGTAACAGTCCTCTTGCAGATAATATCAGTAATGTTGCTATTACAAACTTTAGTCTCACTGCTAGTAATTTACAAGTCCCACTATAGTCACTAATCTGGTTGCTATGTACTGTCATAGTCTGGGATGAACTGAAAATGCTCGGCGAGTTTACTGGCAGCCGCCTGACTGCAAGAGTGAGTGAGTGAGGGCCAAAGGCAGTGGTGGCAGCCTAAATACTTGCTGTTGAGAGGGTGTTGGTGGCATATTGCTTGTCAGTGTATGTCTGGCCTCTCTCATGATACTAATCAATCTTTGCACTTCATCTCTGCTGACCAGTGTGCTGGGGACCACTAACGCCAGCACATTCCTCCCCCCCTCCTGCCCGCCCACCATCCCGAAATGCCACACTGTTGTCATGTAGACAGGATGTGAATGACAACGGGAGGGGGGAGGAGGCCAAGAAACTAGATATGGGGATGAGTCAGGAGCCGTGACTGTGGAGGATGGCATACTCCCGACAGTACCCCACCATCAATCAGGCTTGCAAGGCAACAGAAACATCTTCCAAAAAACTGCTGCCAGGCCTGAGGGCATGTCCTGGGGCAGTGATAGGAAAAGTGAGAGTGAGACCACGTCCACTGAGTCAGCAAGCAGGGGCGGGGTCGGATCATCCATCTGCTCCTCCTTGGGTGCCCTGGTGGCACGAGTAGGTGGCTGCAAAGGCCATGCGGTCCCATGAGGCTGTAGATCAGGGGGAAGAAAAACAGCAGAATCATGGGCAGATGACACGTGCAAATTTGGTTCTGGTGGTGGTGCTGCAAACTATCGGGACCTGCAATCAAGTACATGAAAGAGCCAATACGTTCCTGGATCATGCATCTTTCCCCAGTGCCCACAGTTGCAATAAACCATGAAAAGAACAAGATGACGTGGTGCAAAGCGATATTTGTAGACCATGGACGGTGCTGGATGCTGCATTGGGTGTAGCAGGTGTAGCAGCGTCTGATAGTGGCGGCCATGCAGAAGTTCCACTGGCGAGGGTCTGTCTCATGCGCACCTATTCCCATGTGTGGGTGATACGAAGCTTGACCATCTGTTGTTTGACAGTGCATACGAATCATTCTGCTTCTCCAATGGACTGGGGGTGAAACTGAGCACTTGTTACGCGATGAATGCGATTTTGTTTACAAAAATGTTTAAAATCACGTGAAGGAAAATGTGGTTTGTTGTCCAAAACAAGTTTTTCTGGTAAACCTTCTATGCAAAATATGGAGGACAATGCTTGAATGCTGCTACGTGATGTTATAGAAGCCATAGGCATCACAAATGGGAACTTTCTAAAAGAGTCTACCACTATGAGCCAATGAGTGTTCCAAAATGGTCCTGCAAAGTCTATGTGCATGTGTTACCATGGGTGTTGAGTCTTAGGCCAAGCTGAGATTGTCTGTGGCAGAGTGGATTGGTTTTCTGCATGTGTGCATGTGTGAGACACTGAATGTCATCTGTTCAATATGAGTGTCCATGCCCTGCCAAGTACAGTGCTATGGTGCTAACTGTTTAGTGTGAAAAATTCCCCAATGTCCTTGGTGGAGAAATTGCAACACTTTGTGAATAAGCACGCACAATTCTCCACTGTCTTGTTGAACTGAAAGGTTATGCTGATGTGCAAAATATCGGCGCACAACTGAGTTCTGAATACTGTTCAATGAGCGAGGCCAAGATGTGTGAATGTAATGCAACAAAATCTTGAGATCTTAACCTGCTTCCGTGGCCTGTGCAATTTTTCTGTTGTGGAAGGGAAAAGATTCCAGCAATTCAGAGTCCTGCGCATTAATTTGGCAACAAGATGCGGCAGATGCATCAAAATCAGAGTCTGGGCCAATCAAAAGGTGAGGTGGGTGTCTGCATTGCCATGTCTTGCTGTAGGTGTGTACACGATTTCATACTGACAATGCGAAAATAACAAAGCCCACCATTAAAATTTTTGAGCAATGCACATGGGAACCAACTTTAACAGACAAAACAAGGACTGCAATGCCTTGTGATCTATAACTAAAAAGAACTTGTGACCATACAAATAGTGATTGAATTTTGTCACACCACACACAATAGCGAGAGCTTCATTTTCCATTTTTGAATAACTGCACTGAGATTGAGTTAACAACATTGATGCAAAAGCAATAGGTCTGTCTTGTGCAGCAATTCTCTGTGAAAGCACAGCATCTATCCCATAAGAAGAAGTGTCAATTTGCAAAACTACTGCCTTGGCAGGGTCAAAATGCACTAAACATCTGTCACTAAGCAAAGCATTTTTGAGTTCCTGAAATACATCTTGACAGTCTTTAGTCCATGCAAAAGGTACATTTTTGCAATGTAAGCAATGCAGTGGAGCCATGATTTGAGTAGTATTTGGTATGAACCGAACGTAGTAAGTGATCCTGCCTAGTATAGACTGCAGATCTGACACACTGCGAGGAACAGGCAGGTCACCGATCACAAGCAAATGGGATTGGAGGGGGTGCACACCCTGTTTATCACATGACCTATGTACTATAGTTCAGTTTGAAAAAAGTCACACTTCCCAAAACGACACTTGAGTCCTGCCTCTTACAACACTCAAAACAGAGTATGCAAACCAGCAATGTGTTCCTCTGGTGTATGACCTCAGGTGACAATATCGTCAAGGTAATTTGACCAAAATGACACTTTTGCAGTCAGCTGTCCCAAGTAACACTGAAAAACAGCAGGTGCAGAAACACTGCTGAAGGGCAAATACAAATATTTGAATAGTCCTAAGTGTGTATTTCCATAAACACTTTCTGTGATTCGTCATCCAAAGGAATTTGCAAGTAGGCATCACACAAATGTATCTTAGAAAAGTAGCATCCTGCACCAAGCCTGTCCATGAGTTCCTCAGGGCGAGGTAATGGATAAGTGTCAACTACTGTTTGGGGGTTGACTGTAGACTGTAAATCAACATGAATGTGAATGCGACCAAAAAGGCTTAGGCAACAAAGTGAGAGGACTTGCCCATTGACTAGCTTGAATGGGAGCAGTTACACCATTATCTTGCAATTCATTCAAGTCACTGGCTACTTTGTCTCTTAAAGCAACTGGAATGGGGCGGGCCTGGAAAAACTTAGGCTGTGCATTGTCTCTCAATGTAACATGTGCCGCAAAATTATTAGCTTTTCCCATTTCTTTTGAAAATTGTTCAGGAAATTCTTTAAGCAAGCTAGCTGCACTGTTTTTTGGTTCAAAAGCAAAAGTGGATGCTACACTATGTGATCAGAAGTATCCGGACACACCCAAAAACAAACATTTTCCATATTAGATGCATTGTGCTGACACCTACTGCCAGGTACTCCCTATCAGGAACCTCAGTAGTCATTATACATCATGAGAGAGCAGAGTGGGGTGCTCCACTGAACTCATGGGCTTCGAATGTGGTCAGGTGATTGGGTGTCACTTGTGTCATACGTCTGTATGTGAAATTTCCACACTCCTAAACATCCCTAGGTCCACTATTTCCGATGTGATAGTGAGGTGGAAACATGAAGGGACTTGTACATCACAAAAGCATACAGTCCAAATTGACTGATAGAGACCACCAACAGTTGAAGAGGGTGTTAATGTGTAATAAGCAGACATCTATCCAAGCCATCACACAGGAATTCCAAACTGCATCAGAATCCACTGCAAGTACTATGACAGTTAAGTGGGAGATGAGAAAACTTGGATTTCATGGTCGAGCGGCTGCTCATAAGCCAACAGTAAAATTTGGAGGCTGTGGTGTGGTCATGTTTTTCATGGAGGGGGTTTACACCACTTTTTTTTTTTTTTTTTGCGCTATCACAGCACAGGTCTACATTGATGTTTTAAGCACCTTCATGGTTCCCACTGTTGAAAAGCAATCTGGGGATGGCGATTGTATCTTTCAACATGATTGAGCACCTGTTTATAATGCTCAGCCTGTGGCAGAGTGGTTACATGACAATAACATCCTTGTAATGGACTGGCCTGTACAGAGTCCTGACCTGAGTCCTATAGAACATCATTGGGATGTTTTGGAACGCCAACTTTCTGCCAGGCCCCATCGACTGACATTGATACCTCTCCTCAGTGCAGCAGTCTATGAAGAATGGGCTGGCATTCCCCAAGAAACTTTCCATCACCTGATTGAACGTATGGCTGTGAGAGTGGAAGCTGTCATCAAGGCTAAGGGTGGGACAACACCATATTGAATTCCAGCATTACCAATGGAGGATGCCCCGAACTTTTTCCATTTTCAGCCAGGTGTCTGGATAGTTTTGATCACATAGTGTAAGTCCAAACAAATCAAAGGCATCTAAACTGAATATGTCCGCACCACCTCTTGATTTCAACACAGTAAAATTCACTGTCCTAATGAGAGATTTGTAAGTGTCAGGCAGACTACACTGTCCAAGCACTGGAATGTTCTGTCTGTTGTATGCAGTGAGGTGCTTGTTAGATTTAGAAAGGTTCAGTAAGCCAAACTGTTTGTACATGGCACCATTAAGCAAAGTTATGCAGGCACCTGTGTCTGTACACACGACAGCTAGCAACTCGTAATGAGACAAATAGTTGTGATGTTTAAAGCTTTCCCGGCATACTGATTGCGCGAGGCGCAGCGCACGGAGCCGTTATGAATGCGCACGCCGAGCAGCGCATGCGCAATGTCACCTCAGAAGGCTTTAAATAGTGGAGCTCAGCGCGTACTCGCCAGTACTACTACAGTGGCATTCACCTGAAGATGGCCAGAAGACTGCGCCGAAATATCGTGGCAGGAAGTTACTGATATCCGACAGACAAATAGTTTGTTAGAATGTCATTGCATAGCACTAGGGTGAGTAGGAGGCACAACCTTAATCTTACTTTTTTCAGAACCTGCTGTAAGTTTTAAAAATACAGTGTTCACTGCATGTGCACAAGACTGTTGCTTCTGAGAGCAGGCAAAATTGGCATTTTTGTGCTGTTGCAAACAACTGCTTGGACATTGCCTTTTTTTCCACACTTGTAAGATGTTGTGTTACACCATGGGCACTCCTCTCTTTTACGCCAAGCAGAACATCTAGGACAAGACTTCACTAAATCCACAGGCCTGTTTACTTGTCTACATGGTTGCTTGCCTGTCTGTGTATGCGCTCATTGTTGTGGCTGCTTATGGTGGTTGCAAATAAGGGATGACATGATCCAACAAATCGCAGCCTGGTCAAACTTATCAGCCACTATGTCACCTGAATCGTATTGCTCTAAGTTTTGCAATACTTGGGAAAGTGATGAATCAGAGTACTTTAAAATCTGTTCCCATATTCTACTATCTGGGACACTGAATGTTATTGCATCAAGTATCATTAAATCTTTGTAGAAGTTGCCACAACTATACTTAAATTTACACTTCCTAGTGTGCCTGTTAATTCTGTGTACCACTGACGGTATGTCTGTTCTGGTATTTTCTTTAGCAAAAGAACTGATATCTAGTTGCAGCTACTTGGACTTCCTGGTCATAGTACCGAGTTAATGCAGCAATTACTTGGTCATAGATGAGTTCACCGGGAGATGTGGTTGGGAATTGTTTATGTATTAACCTGAACACTGAGGACCCCACAATCGAAAGGAAGTATTGTAACTTTACAGTACCTTGAACACAATGAACTTGACAGTGTGCTTGGAACTGAGTCTGGTATTCAGTCCAGTCCCTCTCTGTTTCCTTAAATTACCGCAACATTGGTATACTGGTCAGCTGGTTGGTTTGTTGGTTGTGCTTGCGTGGCCAATGCAGCTTGTGGAGCCAGCAGTTGTTGTACTGTCATCAATAAGGAAGCGATTTGTTGGTTCTGAAACTGAAAAACTTGTGTTAGATCCATCACACTGGCCATCTGCGGCTGAGGTGCAGGGGCGGGGTTGGAGGGGGTGAGGAACTCATGGTTTACACAAGTAATTATATCAAAAAGCAAGCAAAGCATCTGAAAAGAGAAATTTGATTAGTTCTGTGGCTCCTCTCCTGGAATACATGCAAGAACAGAACAACAACAAATTAGCAAATAGAAACACTTGAACACACTCCCCCCTGCATGCTCAAACACAAGAGAAGTGAGCAAAATCTTTGGCCAAGTCAATTATCTTCAATCTCCACTGAATTATTCTCGTTCACCACTGTAGTATCCTCACCATCACTGTAGAGTCTTGTGCCACAAGGATGCAAGAGAGAGGATGCTGTTATGGATGGTTGGTAACCTCTTTCTACAATACAAATGCACACATGGATTAATACGGTTCTTTATTTACATGAACATTTACTTAACTTGAATAGAGTTCATGTGTTGTGGTACAAGCTCATCAGTAATAGTGCTCTTGCAGACAATATCGGTAATCTTGCCATCACAAACTTTAGTCTCACTGCTGGTAATGTACAAGTTCTGCTATAGTCACTAATCTGGTTGCTATGTACTGTCGTAGTCTGGGATGAACTAAACCCACTCCACGATTATACTGACAGACACCAGACTGGTAAAGTGAGTGAGTGAGTGAGGCCCTCCAGTCAGCAGTGGCCTAAATATTCGGTGCTGAGAGGTCGTTGGCAGGGTATTGCTTGTCGATGTGTCTCTGGCCTTTCTCGTGATACGAATAGATCTTTGTGCTTCATCTTTGCCAACCGGCAAGCTGGCAACAGCTTATGCCAGTACACTTTCACTCAAAGTGTAATGCATTTTCACTCAGAAAACAGTGTATTTTTAACCATGAAATGCAGGATTTTTTTGTCTGCCTCTATACCCTGATAATGTATATTGACATTACTCTCAGTGTAATCTCCATGTCTAACCAAGCACCAGCAGACCACCAAGAACTCGTAGATAGATTACTAAAAGGAGCCCATGTTACTGTAGCAAGAAATGCTAGCCTAGACCAGAGTGTACTCACTTATCAGGGTCGGTTCTGTGGTAAAAAAAAATGACGTGATTATGTGGCATTGTTGGCTGGGAGGCTATGTTTGGGGAAGTTCGGCTGCTGGGTGCAAGTCTTATTTCATGTGATGCCACATTGGGTGACTTGCATGTTGGTGATGACGAGGACAACACAACATCCAGTCCACAAGCGGAGAAAATTTCCAACCAGGTTGGGAATTGAACCCAGGTCTGCTGCATGGTAAGCACATTATCACTCAGTTAAGCAGGTGGTATTCACCCTTATCTGGTCAGATGCACTTTTAAATATGTGCACTGCCAATTAGCCACCATGTTTCCTACAGCTGCCACCATAGCACAAAGGCATTGCCACGAACGATTACACCACTACCAATGTGACGCAAGTATCCTCTCTCCAGAGCTCCAGTAGTGGCTGTACTTAAGTTCATTAATGCTCTTAGCCTATTTTGAGTGTTTGTGAGTTGAAGATATTAGACATAGAATAAATTAATATCTGAATTCTCTGTTCATGAAAAGAATGTTCCTCACTCCTGTATCCACACCAAAGGACTGCAGAGGAGATTATAACATGTCCAGAAACATTTTTCTCTTAGAAGCAACAGAGGCCTATCATTTGTCACCCATCTCCTCCATTATTCCGTACAAACAATTTTATATTTTGTGCCCCTCTGCCCCCTCCCCACCCTCCTTTCCTTCCTCCCTCATAGATATTAGCTGCCATTCCTTGGGATAATGATAAGACCTTTAAAAATAAATCTAAACCTATTGGTGTGGAAATAACTTGTTTTCACAACTAATTATGACACACCCTTGTAGACTGGTTGGCTTCAAAGGGTCTGTAAAAGGTTGTTTTCTGCATGTTAACATCTTCCCTAACATGATGATTTAAAATACTTGACTTTATGCTCACCTGCTCCCTGGACCATTGTGGCATCAGGCTCCTTCTTGTCTAATAGGGAGTTCAATCATCTTTCAAATTTAATCAATTAATGAAGGGAACAGGGGGAGACTGTAGAGCAATAACTGTCATACAGCTCAAGTAAAACTGGTTATATTATTGAAAACACATAGAAATACAGGACTATCTCATTATACAAAAAGAAAGTGAAAACCTGACAGTCCAATAATCGGGGCTACACAGGTGATCCTCAGGCTTGCTGTGGGGCCCAGCCAGAAGAACCTTTTTTAAAAAAATTTGCAATACGTTTGAGACGAATCTTCAGTATTTGAATCACACATGAAGGTAAATGAGCCATGAATGGACACACATTGCGAGCATGCAGACCAGGGTAGTGTGACAGAGATTACCACCATAACATTGTAGATACCATGAAGTTAATTTCTTGCGTTGCAAATTGTGTATTAACAGCTTAATCACAGACGGAAGTGTTACATTCTACTGTGAATTTCTTGGCTAAAACTGAGCATAACAGCATGTGGTTGCTTCAAAGATGATGAAAACAAACATTAGTATCACAAATATTGTGGCAACTCCTGCACTGCTGCTGGTCATGAAGTAAGCTTATCAAGCACTGCAACAAACTGAGGCCAAGAGGATGCCTGTTAGCAGTTTTGTAACCTCAGGTTCTCACACAAAATGTGCTTCCTCAGAGAGCACAAGGGATCCTGAAGTCAACAGGAGGTAGACAAGCCCATGATTACTTAACCTTTCTGCGGAAGGTCACTTTGGCCTACCTACACACCATCAGGTATTGCTGGGGGTGGTTCCAGCACTCTGCCCACAGGGCAGGTTGGTGTCCCTCCATGCAGCCATTGCCTCGGCTTGATTTGGAGCTAATAGCCACTGGGACTTCAGCAGATTTATACCTTCTTGAGTATTTTAAGAAATAAATGATTTGTGATCATGAAAATTGGCCCACCTTCACAATTTATAGTCCTCTACTTAGACAAGCTATCGGTGGCTTCAGTTGGCTTGGGAAAATCGCTTGGTTGGAAACACAGTTTTAATTTTAGTTTTCTCTCTCTCTCTCTCTCTTTTCCATGGGACTGGGCTAGACAGCTAATTGGACTTTGCTACATGCTCTCAACATCCCTGAAAGTCTCTCTGTTACACCCTATATACAAATTTTGCACTACAAAAGAGATAATAAATGAGACGCTACTGGCATTTTCTGTGACCTGTCAAAAGCTTTTGACTGAATAAACCACACCATTCTCTTAAGTAAATTAGAATATTATGGTGTCACTGGCATGCAGCAAAATGATTTGAGTCTTATCTAACTAACAAAAAACAAAGGATGTCGTTGCGGAATACCTGTGCAGTAAGCAGTTAGTCTTCTTCTGACTGGGAATTAATTACATACGGTATTCCTCAAGGTTCCATCTTGGGTGCATTGCTTTTCTTGTGTACTTTAATGACCTCCTGTCTGTTAAATTTCCAGGTGCTAAGTTTGTTTTGTTTGCAGATGATACAAACGTTGAAATAAGTAGCAAGTCAAGTACAGATTTAGAAATAGCTGCTAATAAAATTTTCACTGACCTTAATAAATGGTTTAAAGCTAATTCACTGTCATTAAACTTTGAAAAGACCCACTATATGCAGTTCACGACCTTCCTTGCAGCATGTGTATAACATATGAAGACATGCAGATCGAAGAGGTTGACAGTGTTAAATTTCTGGGATTACAGCTCAATAATAAATTCATTTGGTAAGGGCATACCACAGAATTGCTTACCGCCTAAGCAAGTCTGTATTTGCAGTGAGAATGATGTCAGATGTAGTTGCATACTTCACTTACTTTCATTCTATTATGTCATACAGGATCATATTCTGGGATAACTCACCAGCAGCAGCAGCAGGAAAAGTTTTCAGCATGCAAAAGCATGTAGCACTCCGTCATCAGGCCACAAGTGGCCCATCGGGACCATCTGACCCCCATATCATCCTCAGCTGAGGATGCGGATAGGAGGGGTGTGTGGTCTGCACACCGCTCTCCCGGTCGTTACGATGGTTTTCTTTGACTGGCTGCTACTATTCAGTCGAGTAGCTCCTCAATTGGCATCACGAGGCTGAGTGCACCCCGAAAAATGGCAACAGCACATGGCGGCCCGGATGGTCACCCATCCAAGTGCCGGCCGCACCCGACAGCGCTTAACTTCGGTGATCTCATGGGAACCAGTGTATCCACTAAGGCAAGGCTGTTGCCCCATTCAAAAGCATGTAATAAGAATCATTTGTGGTACAAATTCAAGAACATCATGTAGAAACCTGTTCAAGGAACTTTGTACTCTAACCACTGCTTCTCAGTACATTTATTCCTTAATGAAATTTGTTGCAAGTAATATATCTCTATTTCCAACCAACAGATCAATACATAATATCAATACTAGGAATAAGAACAATCTACATAAAGACTAAAATCACTTACCTTGGTCCAAAAAAGGGTCCAATATTCAGGAACATAGATTTTCAATAAAGTGCCAGCAACCATTAAAAACTTGGTTTCAAATAAATCACAGTTTAAACAGAGTCTGAAAGACTTTTTGATAGGCAATTCCTCCTACTCTATAGATGAATATCTTAACAAGGAATGTTAGACCAGCTTAAGTAGAAATGTCTGTTAGATTTCAGTTTTGACAGCGCTTGGCCACAACAGTCAAGATTAGGTATTTTGTGCATGACAAATTTATTAAATGTGCATAACAATGTTTCATTCTGACAGCATATTAATTCTGTAAAGCAGTTCCAGTTTCACGTATTTTGACAATCTCCTGGCAAATGACCAGAGTAGAAAGTATTATACTCAAATGTTTTATTTTTTTGTATGTTATACTTCCTGACATGTTCCACATCCATGAAAATCATCTCATTTTTTGGGTCTATGAAACTAAACCTGAATCTAATCTAATCTCATCTCATCTCTCTTGCACCCTCTCAGATTGGTGCCCCAAGTAGCTAGTTGCATTGCTTGGATCTTAAATTGGCCCTGCCTCTTATACAAACAGTTTGTGGCCCTTGGTTCTTGCCAGTTGGCTGTCACACAACTACAGAAAGAACACTTTGTAAGAGATAAAAGTGCAAAAGCAGTTTCTCACCAACTAGTAGTGAAGTCAACATTATGTTCTGCCACCACCACATCTGTGGGTGGTGGGTGTGGGACAATGATAGCAGAGTGAGTAAATGTGACACTGGCAACGCTTGTCGTTGACTGTCAGCTACGTTCTCTCACTCCAGGTGTGTGGGTAGATATGTATATAGTCTTCTTGGCACTTTGTCACATTCATATTTCATTCCATGCCATATTTTTCTAACATTCCATAATGGTCCAAAATCTACTCATAGTAGTCGTGTTTTACAGCCCAAGCAATACTTCATTTTCTGGGTCTGTTGTCTGGTCCCTAAGTGAAACAGGTAGCACTATTTGTGGTCACTGAGCAGCCATATCCTTCCCAGTGGGTGACCTGGCACAGAAAATGGAGTATTTTTCTCTCCAGCTTGTATCCCTCCACCTGGAGACCCAGGATCTTCAACTTACCTTAAAATCGTCATCTTGTCCCCTTGGCACTTGGCCTGCCCTGCCATGTTGGACAACAAAAGGTGAAATGTACATGTGAAAAGTTTCTATGTTGGCCATTAAAATGGTTCTCTTCATGATGATACCAATTAAAAGTTTATGTAGGCCTCACATTTAATAATGTACTTGGAAGCTAAACATATTAAAAGTTTAATTAAACATACAACTGTTAATAGGTAGTAAATACCTTTAAATATTGCAGATATTTGTTTATGGGCATTACACTGTTGTCAAAGGCATAATTCTTTGACTAATATTTCATCTTCCAATGCTGGAGACATCATCAGTGGCTTTAACGACTCAGAAAGCTGTTACAGAATCAATCAAGCTCAGCAATCTGAACTGTTTATACATATCCATAAAGGTCAGTTTATGGTATCATCAGACTGCAGCCCAAGACTGTCATGCAGATGTATTCTGTGGAGCTAGTGGGGAAAAGTTAGTGCTGTTTTTCTTATTTAGGCCCACAACTTGCCTAATTTCAATCCTTCTTCTTGACTGTCAAAATGGTTTTTATGCTTTTGTATTTATACGGTCTCTAGCACAGTAATTAAAAGATAAAAGATAAAACATTTACACCTGTCTTAAGAATACTAGCGATTGCCACCTGGGCAAGACAGTTAAATCAGAAATAGCAGATCATGCACCTGAATCTGGAAACCACCAAACTTGTTTCTCAGACAGTGTGGTTTTAGCAAGATCTAGTAATTAATTTGTTGTTGTTATTGTTGTGGTCCTCAGTCCAAAGACTGGTTTGATGCAGCTCTCCATGCTACTCAATCCTGTGCAAGCCTCTTCATCTCCAAATAACTACTGCAACTTACATCCTTCTGAATCTGCTTATCGTATTCATCTCTTGGTCTCCCTGTATGATTTTTACCTCCCACACTTCCTTCCAACACTAAGTTGATGATACTTTGATTTCTCAGAATGTGTCCTATCAGTTGATCCCTTCTTCTAATCGGGTTGTGTCACAAATTTCTTTTCTCACCAGTCCTGTTCAGTACCTACACATTAGTAATGTGATCTAACCATATAATCTTCAGCATTCTTCTGTAGCTCCACATTTAAAAAGCCTCTATTCTCTTCTTATCTAAAATGTTTATTGTCCATGTTTCACTTTCATGCATGGCTACACTCCATACAAGTACTTTCATAAAAGACTTCCTAAAACTTAAATCTATGTTCAATGCTAACAAATTTCTCTTATTCAGAAACACTTTTCTTGCCATTGCCAGCCTACATTTTATATCCTACCTACTTTGGCTACCATCAAAAAATGGTTCAAATGGTTCTGAGCACTATGGGACTCAACTTCTGAGGTCATTAGTCCCCTAGAACTTAGAACTAGTTAAACCTAACTAACCTAAGGACATCACAAACATCCATGCCCGAGGCAGGATTCGAACCTGCGACCGTAGCGGTCTTGCGGTTCCAGACTGCAGCGCCTTTAACCGCACGGCCACTTCGGCCGGCTTGGCTATCATCCACTACTTTACTGCACAAATAGGAAAACTCATCTACTGCTGTAAGTGTCTCAGTACTGAATCTGAATCCCTCAACTTCATCTGATTCCATTTGGCTATATTGCATTATTCTTGTTTTGCTTTCATCTTCCATCTTATGTCAATCTTTCAACACATCATCCATTCTATTCAACTGATCTTCCAGATCCTTTGCTGTCCCTGACACAATTACAGCATCATTGGCAAACCTCAGTATCTATCTTTGCCCAAGCGATAAATGTTACTATATTCCTACATTTGTCCCTTAGTCATTACTGCTTAGCCACTGAGACATTTGTATTCCTTTTTGCCTGCTTCATTTGCTGCATTTTTATATTTTACCATTTCATCAATTAAATTCAATGCCTCCTGTCATGTGCAAGGATTATGTATAGACTTCGTCTTTTTAACTAAGTGATCCCCTACTGGCTTCACTATTTCATCTCTCAAAGCTACCCATTCATCTTTTATTGTATTCCTTTTCCCTGTTTCAGTTATTCAATGCCTAATGATATCTCTGAAACTCTCAACAACCTCTGGTTCATTCAACTTATCCAGGTCCCATGTCCTTAATATGCTACCTTTTTGCAAACTCTTCAGTTTTAATCATATAGCCACCAGAAATTAGAAGAAAAATTAAGTGATCTTTAATTTTCATGCTACTGTGGATGTGCCATAATTATAGAAATAGTCATATTCAACACAAGCCCCTTGCTGCTCTGATAGAAGTGGGCTTCTGCAGAGCTGTATGTGAAAAAAAAAAAAGAACTCAGATTATTAAGTTAATCGGGTCATACAACCAATAAAATAAAGAAGAGTTGTGTGATACATACATTTTGCACCAAGTTGGATGGGCTATCATTACTTAATTATTCTTGTAAACATTATTGGAAGAACAGTGCTCTCAGTTCCTAGATAGTAACTCAGCATTCCATTCGTGATAGCTTTGGCCATTCTTTTTATGACAACTAAAAAACTTATAGGGAGCTGCAGCCACATGAATATGAGGGACAAAATAGTCTGCTAACTTGATTTTAAGTTACTTATAAGTTAAATTATGGAATTCCACTTCTGGGTATACTGTTGCAGCAGTCTGTGCACTGGTGTAAGCTAGTAAAAAAGGCCCTTGTTGTGTATGATTTGACAGGTAATGAAATGCTGCTGAGCAGTGCTATGTAGTCCATCCATGGTTCCACTTCCTTGTTAAAGCTGTGGAAAGGTGGTGACAATTGGAAGCCTCTGACAATGAAGGCAATCCTGTAGAGGCAATTGGATACTTCTGGCATCTTCTACAAGAGCCATTCCTGTGCCTGCTGCATGATATGCAAGAACAAAAGTCCTTGAGTGGTCATGTCCCCATTGGTTGTGGCCATACTGAAACTGATCATGTAAAAATGTAAACCATACTCTCTCTCTTCTCACATGATGTACTGAAAGCTTTGGCTCATGGTAGTCAGGTAGATTTAGTATTTTTTGATTTCTGAAAAGCATTTGACTCAGTACTACTCCAACACTTATTGTCAAAGTTCGATCATATGGGGTATCAAGTGAAATTTATGACTGGATTAAGGACTTTTTGGTTGAGAGGACACAGAATGTTATCTTGGATGGAGAGTCATCATCAGATGTAGAAATAACTTCATGTGCAACTCAATGAAGCATATTGGAACCCTTGCTGTTCATGTTGTAAATTAATGACCTTATGGTCAAATTAATAGTCACCTAAGACTTTTTGCAGAGGATGCAGTTTGAGCTATGTGTGGCTCGTGTTCCCGCCATCATCTATTTTACACCCTGTTTTTAATGTACTTCCACTTCACTACATTAATTTAAATTACTACTGTCACTGAGTTGCTGCTTTGTCTGACCATGACTGGTACTAGCAGCATGTATCAATATATCCCCTCTTGTAGTATCTTTGCTCAACTGCTATTACTTCCCAGTCGTTGTCTGTCGTAGCCAGTATGCATCTGGAGTTGGGTCACGAGTTCGGGCTGCAAGCAGTTGGAACGCGGCTGGACCGCAGTACAGAACTGCCAGTCAGGGAGTTGCAATGCGGCACTAGTGCAGACGGGTTGGAGCAGTAGTGAGGTCTGCGTCAACATGGCTTGCCCGACCATTGCCGCCATGCATCGCTTGAGCCAGGCCGTGGTGTTGGTGGATCGTCAGTCAGTCGTCCTACCGGACTACGTGTTTTGGCTTACCGATTGCTCATGAGTCGGCTGTGTATGTGTGCATCGACTCCCGATTTGTCTTCGTGTGTGCTTAGTTACTGTTGGGTATCGTTAAGGTCTTCGTGCAATGTTTGTCAGGTTGTGTGTGTAGTTGGTGTTATTTTCACTGATGACTATTTTAGATGTTGTTGGCATTCTGCGGGAAGTCGGTCAGTTGTTGCAGACGAGGGAAGTTAGCTCCATGCAGTGCAGTCGGCTGGGTCTGCTGGCAGCCAATGCACAGTGCCGGAGTGTGTGTGTGGAGCTGTCCGATCGCTATGAGCTTCGTGGTTCACCGACCCAGGACATCAAAGTGAGTAGTGGTTTCAACTACCCAAGCCACACCCATTCATGTTTGGTGGTTCATTTCAGTGGTTTGCTGTCAGGGAGGTTTTCCTGTGAGCAACACCGAGTCTTGTATTGCTGAAATTTAGCCACCATCCGGTGGAATTAACTATACTGGTTGACTACAATTCAAGTGCACCAGCGGAATTTTCTGCCTTGTGGCCTTTAGTGTTCTGGTTACCTGCCCTGGCCATTAACGTAATTTCAGGCAGTGTCCTTTCCTCACCGGTTGTCACTGTCCAACACGATTGGTGGCAAGCAAGTTGTTTGTTGTTCACTCTGTGGCTGTCCCCTGGTTGGGTTTTGATGGATCAAGTGTAGCTGGGCTCACCACCTATCTTGCCTAAGTGAAAGAGGGCAGACCAATCTCCCTGGAGGCTTCTGAGTGCCACTGTTGTTTAATTATCTGTTTTCAGCTGCTTAAAATTTAAAGCTTATGGTTATTTTTCCTTTTTCTCAAAAATTTTGCAAAATTAATTCTTTAATTTATCTTTCAAGCTTAAACACTGCAGCCTTCTGCCTTTAAAAGTCTATGGTAATACACTCCTGGAAATGGAAAAAAGAACACATTGACACCGGTGTGTCAGACCCACCATACTTGCTCCGGACACTGCGAGAGGGCTGTACAAGCAATGATCACACGCACGGCACAGCGGACACACCAGGAACCGCGGTGTTGGCCGTCGAATGGCGCTAGCTGCGCAGCATTTGTGCACCGCCGCCGTCAGTGTCAGCCAGTTTGCCGTGGCATACGGAGCTCCATCGCAGTCTTTAACACTGGTAGCATGCCGCGACAGTGTGGACGTGAACCGTATGTGCAGTTGACGGACTCTGAGCGAGGGCGTATAGTGCGCATGCGGGAGGCCGGGTGGACGTACCGCCGAATTGCTCAACACGTGGGGCGTGAGGTCTCCACAGTACATCGATGTTGTCGCCAGTGGTCGGCAGAAGGTGCACGTGCCCGTTGACCTGGGACCGGACCGCAGCGACGCACGGATGCACGCCAAGACCGTAGGATCCTACGCAGTGCCGTAGGGGACCGCACCGCCACTTCCCAGCAAATTAGGGACACTGTTGCTTCTGGGGTATCGGCGAGGACCATTCGCAACCATCTCCATGACGCTGGGCTACGGTCCCGCACACCGTTAGGCCGTCTTCCGCTCACGCCCCAACATCGTGCAGCCCGCCTCCAGTGGTGTCGCGACAGGCGTGAATGGAGGGACGAATGGAGACGTGTCGTCTTCAGCGATGAGAGTCGCTTCTGCCTTGGTGCCAATGATGGTCGTATGCGTGTTTGGCGCCATGCAGGTGAGCGCCACAATCAGGACTGCATACGACCGAGGCACACAGGGCCAACACCCGGCATCATGGTGTGGGGAGCAATCTCCTACACTGGCCGTACACCACTGGTGATCGTCGAGGGGACACTGAATAGTGCACGGTACATCCAAACCGTCATTGAACCCATCGTTCTACCATTCCTAGACCGGCAAGGGAACTTGCTGTTCCAACAGGACAATGCACGTCCGCATGTATCCCATGCCACCCAACGTGCTCTAGAAGGTGTAAGTCAACTACCCTGGCCAGCAAGATCTCCGGATCTGTCCCCCATTGAGCATGTTTGGGACTGGATGAAGCATCGTCTCACGCGGTCTGCACGTCCAGCACGAACGCTGGTCGAACTGAGGCACCAGGTGGAAATGGCATGGCAAGCCATTCCATAGGACTACATCCAGCATCTCTACGATCGTCTCCATGGGAGAATAGCAGCCTGCTTTGCTGCGAAAGGTGGATATACACTGTACTAGTGCCGACATTGTGCATGCTCTGTTGCCTGTGTCTATGTGCCTATGGTTCTGTCAGTGTGATCATGTGATGTATCTGACCCCAGGAATGTGTCAATAAAGTTTCCCCTTCCTGGGACAATGAATTCACGGTGTTCTTATTTCAATTTCCAGGAGTGTATATTCTAAAATTTTGAAACTTAATGGTGGCCTTCAGTCATTGGTATTGCACCTTGCATATGTTTGTTCTATCTACTTTGCTGTGATGTTTTTGGTAATTATTTTATTGCTATCTTAATTGGATTTTTTTATCTTGTTGATTTGTTAAGATTTCTTGTTTGGAGGCCTTCAGCCATGAAAGAGTTGCATTCAGTAAAGGTCCGGTTATGTGCCGCTTTGGTTGTAAAAGTGTTATTAAGTTACAATAAGAAGGTGAAACTGCCCCCAACCTTATTGGGCCCTTTCCACAATCCTAATTACCTGTTCTGCCCAGCAGGTTTAGCAGGCATATCACAGTTATCTGGAATGCAGTGCTATCTTAAGGTATCAAAGATTGGCAACTTGCTTTAAATGTTCAAAAATATAAAACTGGGCACTTCACTAAATGAAAAAAACATAATATTCTATGAATATAGCATCAATTTGGAATCAGCCAACTCATACAGATACGAGGATGTAACAATTTGAAGGATATGAAATGGAATGATCAAACAGGCTCCATTGTGGTAAAGCAGATGGTAGACTTCAGTTTAGCCACTGGCTATGGTGATGAGAGTGCTCCCCACACACAAATAAGATTCCCAGGTAATACCAGTGCTTTTTTCTGGTCATACACAATAATGGCACTTTTTCTTTTATGTTTTAAAAAGTGTTTGATTTATTTAGAGCAAAATGTCTTACGAACATCCAAGCAGATAGAACTGTCTTCCTATTTTTTTTTCCTTGTAATCTGACACCACACTTTCTTGTGTTGTGTATTGGTATGCTGCATGTAGTTCATGTGAGGTCTATAAAAGTCTGAAAGAAGCTTTTAGAAAGCATCTGCTTCAAAATGATATTGATTTGGCTGAATACACCCAGGTTTTAGATTCAAAGTATCATCTAGAAAATCCTGGGTCTGAAATTTGGTAGTTAGCCTACAAATTTCACTTAAATGAAAGAGCAGCAATTTGAGGTTTCCATGAATATCCCCAAGAAAATAAATTCCCAGGTATACAGTACTACTTTATCTGAAACAAATTTTGGGCACAATTGCAATATCTTCCAACAAATGTGAAAGGGGTTTCTCTCCAATGAATTTTATGGTTACTTCATCTAGGTCCCCTATGCTTCTAGGGACTACTTCTGCAGTGCTGTTTAACAGGATGTTAGGGCCTCCTCTCAGTTCAAACCTAACAAATATGGAGATTCATCGCTGCTCCAAGGTCATAATTGTGCAGCTGACAGCAAAAGCGAGAAGCAGCTTGGAAACAATGAGTGTACATTGGAGGATATGTTGAAATTGTGGAAGTTGCCAGAATAATATATTCTTTGTGAGTACCAACACTTTTTTTCCCAGAAAAACAACACTGGGCAGTACTAATAAAATGAAATCATTCACAAACAGAGTCCTTGAGGACACAATTCCATGAAGTCTGAATGCACACAAATGGTAATCTTCCCGATTTGGTTTTACAAAAGGAATTATAAGCCTCAGAGGTTACTATTTTGTTGGTGATAACCAACCACTGAAATCTTTCAAAGTCTGACCACATATATAACACTGATGACAGTTATTTGATACTATCAGAAATCAAAGACTACCAGCGTACACAATCCCAGGAGCACAACATTCGATTGTGACCAAGGTTGGTGGAGGTGATGTCCTTGCCTGCGGCTGCTATTGCTCATTGCAGTACTGCTGTGGTGATCCTCCTTGCTAGGTGCTATGGTTGTAGCTAGTTGCTTTGTGGCTAGGCTACCACTCAAGCACAGGCTTGGCAGATTGATATTTTCTTAGTGTTCCTGCAGGCATGCAATCAGTGGAGGCAAATGTAGCATTACCAGTAGCAATCCAAGTGATGTGGGTGTCAAGGTTGTGTCGATATACTGTAAAGTGGCACTTACAACTCTGAAAAAGGATGCAGTGTTGCTAAGCATTTATTTTAACAAACATTTTGGAACAGTTTTGATTCTGTCCAACAGTTGACAGTTTCTGCCAGCTCTTAAGTTTGAGTTATTCTGCCATTCGCTATCTTGAATATTTTCTCCTAACAAAATCTGTACTCCTGTATGTTTGAGATATTTTTTGTCAAGAAAAAGTGATTTGGTATTTTGCTATCGAAAAATTACTTAAACAGAAAGCGAGTGACTTTTTTCATGTAGAAATTAGTTATTGTCTAGCTCATACCCAAAAAATTGTAATCAGCACCTTATTTATCACTGTATGATCAAAAGCAACCATTTTCTGGGACAAGTGAGGCGACTTGCATCACTAAAAACGTGGATCAAATTAGCTGCACAGGATTTTGATTACTGGTACTTTGTTTTAAACTTGATTCAGCTTGGGACAAATCTTATTACACTGAAAATGTCATTAGACAGTTTTACATTGTTTTAGGATAGACTGACTCCATTTTCAAAAGTCATTTTGCAAAACTACTATGCATTATGTGATTTTGTTTGGAAAAGTGTCCAAAACCCTGTTTTACAGTACCATTCAGCCTGTGGGGAACATGAGCTACGGCAACCCACTGTTCGTGTCTGGATTGTGGGTAGACAGAGTTGTAGGATACAGCAATATTGATTAGGCCTATGCTCAATATAAGAACCAGTTAATCCTCTTGGATCATACCTTATTTCCTGCATGGTATGTCTATACGCTTCTTTGTTATACTCGAGAGAGTTGCTTTTATTGTTCCGGTTTCATCTTCTTGTCCATTAAAAATCCAGCTAACTGTAGGTACTGTAATAAACTACTGTTTTGGTGGTCATGGGTGAGATTTGACTTCAAAAGATCTGCTAGATGATTTACCATTCGTATGTCGATACTCAAGGAGGGTTCTACCTCTTGAAAAGAAATTGATATTTTTAGTAAATTAATTACTTATTTTCTGAATAAATTTTTGTTACCTGGCCTTTCAGTTGCTTCACGACATTCATGGCAATGTATGCACTCAACTATTTGGCTTGTGGAGGGTGTTGACTTTATGCTGGCCATCAGATTGTTGCTCTGTGTCTCCACTCCCCAGTCCTGAACCAGAAAACTCAGAAGTCTTTGGCCATTAGTCATTTGTTTTTGGCTGCAGCCGCCATTAGCCAGCCAACAGAACTCTGTGATGTAGCCATTGCTGTCTGCTGTGTAACTTTGTGGTGCTTCACTGTTTTTCCTTTTGTTCTTGTGATAAGTATGCTAAGTAGTTGCTGCAGTTTTTGATCTTTATGAAACATGTCCACAACTAAGACAATTTCAGTTTCATTTACGAACAACATTTAAACTATTTTTACTTACATGTGTGAGACATGAAGCTTAGTTTCTGGTGACCCCCCTCCCCACATACACACACTGTCATCAGAACTAGCCTTTGTAGCAATTGCAATCACTAAGTGCTGCAAAAATAAAAACAAGCAGAAGCGGTGATGAGTGAAAAAGTGACTTGAAAGTCTATACTTGACAGTTTGTGCAACATATTGATGGAGACTGCAGATCAGAAAAAAATGTAGACTCTCAATAAATATATTACGCAATATATTCGACCATATAATTAACATATTGTGCAATACCTGGCAGTTCCTACCGAGACTTCCTGATTTGTGGACGTGCAAACAACTGAGATGAGGCTTCGCTATATGAATATGAATGCATCAGGAAATGCACATGAAAGGAATCAACTGTTGAAGTGGGGAGAACGAGACCGCCGGCCGTTGTGACTGAGCGGTTCTAGGCACTTCAGTACGGAACCGCGCTGCTGCTGCGGTCGCAGGTTCGAATGTGTGATGTAATACTAACATGCTACGAGCTATGAGAAACTGCCGTAGAGGCCGACGACCATCAGAATTTTTTAAGGATGAATGGTCAATGCTTCAACAAATTAGTGAACTTTTTTACAATTTATGTACACTGATAAAGATTCTGTTCACATAATTGACAGATTTCCTTTTCCATCTTGCTGGAAGCTGTCTATAAACCTGAAAATGCTAAACACATTATTGTGGAGGATTGGTGTAGTAGGTAGTGCTGTTATGAATTTCTGCTTCCACTAAACTGGCCCTAGAGATTGGCATACCAAAGACTGATCTCTGATCGGTGTTATGCCATAAAGTTTTCAGGATCTGGGATACTGAATGGCGCACCCTCAGTACATCAAATAAACTATGTGTTATCAAGGAAACAATGAATATGTGGAGGTCATCTGTGTGATCTACTCGTATGGACCCCATTATCTTTTGCTGGCAGTGCATGGGCTGTACTTGGCTGACTATGGTCACCTCCTCTGTCATGAGGACCCACCTCAGCGTTGCTGTGGTTCCCACTTGACTGTCGTCTGCATCTTGTTGGATTGTCCAATTTTAGCTGCCCTGAGGTGGACTTTTAACTTTTCCATCATACTGCCTGTGGTGTTGGGAGACAATGCCTCAATGGCTGATCTAGTTTTCGTTTTATTCATGAGGGTCTTTTTTTTTTTTTTTTTAATCACTCAATCTATGTATGGGTGGGTGCCTTGCCTTCTCTCCCGGATCTTCACCCTCCTTCCATTTTAACTCTTCCTCGTTCTTTCTTTGCCTTTTGTTCGCCTTGGTGTGAATATTTTCCCTATCTGTTTTTCCCTAGCCTTGTGTTTTTATGCTGGAGATTTTAGTGTGTTGCAGAGTGGCTGGCTTATCCTCTTTTATTCTTCGATCAGCCAGCCCAGGCCATCCGATGTGTTTTTTTAATAGGCCTACTTTCAACGCTTTTTTCCTCTTTTAGTGTATCTTGTCCCATTTTGGTTTGCTTATTTCGTTTTCTCTTGCAGTCTGGCTCCCAGTTAGTTTTACGCCTTTTTTTACTTTGCCAGACTCTTTTGGGTAACGGTTGTACCTCTGAGCCCCGTTTGAATGAGGCAAAAGGTACTGATGACCCTGTAGGTTGGTCTCGTTCTTAAAATGGTTCAATTGGCTCTAAGCACTACGGGACTTAACATCTGAGGTCATCAGTCCACTAGAATTAGATTTACTTAAACCTAACTAACCTAATTACATCACACATTCGAACCTGCGACCGCAGCAGCAGCGCGGTTCCGTACTGAAGCGCCTAGAACCGCTCAGTCACAACGGCCGGCGGTCTCGTTCTCCCCACTTCAACAGTTGATTCCTTTCATGTGCATTTCCTGATGCATTCATATTCATATAGCGAAGCCTCATCTCAGTTGTTTGCACGGCCACAAATCAGGAAGTCTCGGTAGGAACTGCCAGGTATTGCACAATATGTTAATTATATGGTCGAATATATTGCGTAATATATTTATTGAGAGTCTACATTTTTTTCTGATCTGCAGTCTCCATCAATATGTTGCGCAAACTGTCAAATCCGCTCTCAGATGGTCGTCTGAGAGTGGAATTGACGATGTGTGCAATACATTGATGGTGACTCCACATCTGAAAAAATGTAGACTCTTGCTCAATGTATTACACGATGTAATAATATTGCTATACTCGTTATTGCGCATAAATATTGAGCGTGTGAAAGCCTCTTAGCAAAATCTGTTATTATATTCTGCATAGAAGTTTCGGTAGAACGGCTTTGTTTCAGGCAAGAGAGCACTTGATATTTAGAAGCGCTGTTCCCATGGAGGTTCCCCTTTAGGCTCCATGGCTGTTCCAGTCAACAGACTGACAGAGTATACAGTGATCTCTGTAGTTAGGTTGTGATCACTGACCCTTCAGTATTAATAATATCTTTGTTTGTTGTTAACATGGAGGAAAGAGATTTGCGGAGGCGGTAAAGAAGTCTTGAAAGGTACAGTCTCAAGAAGCAGTGACATTGCTACCTTGGTTTCTTTGGCGAGCCACAGTTATACAAGGGCATTGTTAATATCAAAAATAATAATTAAAGTTAATGTTAAATCTTTAGATACATGGATACGTGAATGATAGTATGTAATCATTAGGATCACGATTTGCTATTTTAGAAGTTTGACATGGCATTGTATTCCTGTCAGTTTGGGCAAAGTAAACACAGTTCATCATGGGACTTCTGCGAGTGCCTACCTTTCTTCGTTACTTTCAGGCCTAGTAGAAATTCACATTTAAAGTGTCACAAGATGGTTAAAATTCGCAATTTTTGTTGAGTATAACATTTATATCGCAGTTTTTGTGGAGCCAATGGGTAATATATTCAGTTGTTGACGTCCCAGCTAGCCCATTATATTTGAAAATATTTTATGTTCGTCTTTAAAGCGTTGATTTAAAGAGGCGATTTCTTAACAAACGGTCTGCTATGTTGTAGTAGTAAATTATCGAGATATTTACACGTGTTCTCAAGAGTGTGCTATTTACTGCAGTTACAACCGCCAAATATTTGTACTAAAGATGATAAACAATGAAAGTTTGAGACATTTGTTGTCTTCTGGTTTTGAAGAGGTGGTTTAAAGCTAAATACACCTTGTCATGTATTTATTTGCACAAAGGTAGAAATGAATAACTATTTGACGTCTTCAGATTGAGTTATTTAACACAGACACTAGCAATATGCACAAATAAAAGAATAACAACCCTCAACTCATGAGGTGACTTTTGTGTAACGTACACTATGAGGTGTAGTCTCTGTGACCCCTATCTTTAAACCAAGATTTAAGCTGTAAATCATTTGAAAATTTAATTTATGTTATACAAGATTTATGGTTACAACTATATAAGTGGTGTTTAAATACTGCTTGTTGATTTTATTGCACCAAATAAAGCCAGCAGTATTTTATTTTGTATCAAGCGAAAATAACACTTTTGTGAACCTTTTTCAATAGTGCACAAAACGAACCGTTAGAGAACTGAATATTATCTTCTGAAAAATTATGGTATCACTGTAGAAAGCGAATTTTCTGGGGTTTAAACTTGTGTATAAAAACTGAACTGCAAAATTAATATTCAGTACCGAGATCTACATCTTTCTTTACCACCACTCGGAACACATTTAATTTTAACTAACACTAAGTATTTTGTTGAAGAAACAGGAAGGTTCACCGTCTGAATGGTCCTCTTGTTCACTAGGAGAATTGTGATCTTTGACTATTGAAAAATCATTGTCTTCTTTGTCTACTTCTTGTTCTATATTATTGACTTCATTCTCCATCCACTGGCAAAAAATTTCATTGAACTTAAGTGCTTAAAATTGTCACATTCTTGCTAACACATTTTGTACTGAACTGATGAAAGCAGATGGACAGTTCACGAGGTGTGGTCTGGGAGACTACATCACATGTCAGCAACACATCATATAAGGCTGTAATGCAACTGGTAATAACAATTTGTAGGGTTGGTGATTAAAAGAGAGTAGGCGGTGTATAAAAACATTCCTTCATAATTGACCTAAGAGAGCTACTTGGAAAATTCTGGCGCGGTCTGACAGACCACACCTCGTGAGTTAAGGGATAATCAGCAAACAACCCTACATACCGCAACACATACTGTTGAGAGGCACATAATATTTGTAATTTCCAACACTCTAATTTAATTCCATTTGTAATTTTGCGTATTCCTAATTGCCCAATTTTTTTTTTTTTTTTTTACTTTTTTGTGGGTTAGAATTTTTCGTAGCATCATGCCCTACACTTATTTTCCTCTGTAGCCATATGGCTAAATATGTATTTAACATGTACACGTTTAATCTTTCATATTCACGATTACACACAGGCACAGGAAAATACTGACTGGCTTCATAAGTTTTTTAAATTTCAAAATTTTCAACTCAGTACAATAGTATCTAATACTGCAACAAATATTCTGCAGAATATAATGCAAGAGATACAGATTATGCCTCTGTAATAGAAAATGCTACTGTACTTTGTTTTCTAATCGCCTTACATTACTATTTAGCTTAAATACAGAAAACACAGTCCCACTCAATCTCTTTATTACATTAAATTAAACTCCAGGGACCTAGTAATTGACTTTTACTCATTCAAGTATATCTTTTCAAGAGGGTTTCTGAACGAACAATTCAGTCCCTACTTACCCTTTTCTGACTTTTATCAGCCCCCCCCCCCCCCCCACCAAAAAAAGTAACAGCAGATCTATCATAATTTACACTTGATTGTGTACCTACTTCCCTTTTTTTATTTAGTATTATTAGATTTGATTACTTTTTACCTTTCCTGAAATATTAACCATCAACAAGAGAATATAACCCTTTATGCATATTTCTTTTTGTTGTAAGAAACTTTTCATTTCATTGGCTAAATATGCATCTCGATTAGCACAGCAAATGCTCAAGTGAAAAATAATGGCTGTCATCGTTTCCGTCTGTTTATGATACAGCCAAGCCAAAGGAGACCAAAGGAGATTGACTGTGGCGGGGAGGGGGGGGGGGGGAGGGGGAGGGAATTGTGTAGCTACAAATTTTTGCACAGTGCTAGGAGGGAGTATCCAGAGCAACATACTAAAAAATCTGCACTGATGTGGTGGTGGGGGGATAGGTTATTTTTTTATTTTCTCAAGCAACTCAAAAACTGTGACTTCTAATGCAATTGATTACCTTTAAAACACCCCCGCTGGCCCGTGGGTTAGAATAGGCCTGAGGTATTCCTGCCTGTCGTAAAAGGTGACTAAAAAGAGTCTCTCATCTTTTGGCCTTTGTGTGATAGTCCTCTGCAGGGTTTGGCCTCCATTTTTCAAAATTTTCCCGAAGAGTGAGCCAATTGGGGAAGGGCGCCTTACATGGTGCATAGTGTCCATCGTGCATTGTGATCTTTAGCCCACTTTCTCATTGAGGCATTCCAGTCCCACTCATCCTCTCTCTCTTGGGCGAAGACACCTTCCTGGGTGCATTTTCCTCCACCCACTATGCAGTGTCGTTTTCTGCACCGACGATGACCATGGAATTTTTTGCGTATCATATCCATAGCCAGTCCATTGTGGTGGGACCGCCATATACCTTTTTTGTTGTAGCCCCCTAACTACACAGGGATCGCTCTGCTGATGCTTGATACGGTAACTCCCCTTGTATGCCAAGGTGTGGATGCCTGTCACCCTGGGGCATTGGGACTCCTGGCAATGGCCATCCTGCCAGGTGGCCTTTGCTGAGGCTGGGTGGCGCCCGTATGGAGGGCCCCTGGTTGGAGTGGGTCGCACAGGGCGGAGGACATGCGATGAAGTGTACCACGTCATCACTTGCTGGTGATCAAACACCAGCAGTCTCTTAAGTGTTCCAAGTCTCAGTACAATGCAAGGAAGTATTATCCTAAATCATTCCCCTCCCTGACCACACCAAGGTAGGAACACCAGGCTAAGGATGGCAGTGAACCTTATTTGCCCCAATACCTCGTATGTAGGAGAGCTGATGGGGACTCATTTGTCTCAATGAAGCCTCAGTTTCTTGTAGAGCATTTAGAGAACAAGTTTTGGGAGGTGGAGGGCTTGTCCAAAATGTAGTAAGGGTTAGTCTTGATAAAAACTGCATCCTCTGCTCAGTCACGGGCATTACTCACTTGTGACAAGCATGAGGATCTTTCCATCACCATCATGCCTCATAAGAGCTTAAATACGGTCCAGGGTATGATGTTCCACAGGGACCTATATTAGCAGTCTGACGACGAGCTGTGCACCAACTTAGAGCGACAAGGAGTTAATTTCGTCCAGCGTGTCCATTGGGGTCCAAGGGATAATCAGGTTGCCACCGGTGCCTTCCTCGTCATCTTTGAGGGTGATACATTACCCGAGAAGGTCAAGGTGATGGTCTACCATTGTGATGTCAAGCCATATATCCCTCCCCCCCAATGCGGTGCTGGAAGTTCGGCCATATTTCTTCCCGTTGTACTTCCAGCATCACATGTCGAGATGTGGATGTCCATCCCATCCCCAGTGTGCCCCCCTCCCATCTGTGTCAACTGCGGAGAGGATCATTCCCCTTGCTCACCAGACTGCAGGATTTTACAGCGCGAAAGGAAACTCATGGAATACAAGACACTGGACTGACTGACCTACACTGAGGCCAAGAGGAAATTTGAATGCCTACATCCTGTGGCTATGACCACCTCTTATGCCGCCGCTACAAGAACGTTGTAGCCCCATCAGTTCCACAAGTTCCAGTCTGCTCTCAGAGCGGGAAGACAACACCTGCCCTCTTGATGGTGGGGGACACTTCTCTCCCTGTTGCTCCCACACCACCTACCTCAGGAGCACTGCCCCCCAACTATCGGGGACACCACTTCCCTCTTCTCAGCCGGAGAAGCGTAAGTCTTCTTCGGCTCCTGTTGCTAGGAAGGGGTCCCTTGGGTCATTCCCTTCCCAGGTTTCTGCTAGTGAGAAATATGACACTTGCCAGTGGCTGAAGTGCCCAAAAGCAACTGGTCATAGGGCTTCAGGATCACCCTCAGTCCCGGAGACTGACTCAGTGAAGCCCTCCCAGCCAGAGAAACCCAAGGATTTGCAAGAGAAATTCAGAAAGAAGCGGTGGCACCCACAGTACTTCTGCTTACAAGCTGTGTGTCGGAGGATGAGGTGAAGATTCTGGTGTCCGCTGAGGACCTACATCTCGCCAGACCCTCAGAGACAATGGATATAGCCTGTACAGGAAATAAGTTGGTGGCAGTAGGTGACCCTGAGGTGTAGACTGCCTCGTTTAGTGTTTTATGCCTTCCCAGTCCCACGATCACGTAATCCTCAATTGGAATTGCAGTGGTTTTTTCCACCACCTGGCTGAGCTATGGCAACTGTTAAGCTTTACACCTGCTTTCTGCATTGCCCTCCTGGTTCCTGGCAATGCTGACCCCTTCCCTTCATGGCTGTAGGGAATATTACAAGAACCGTAGTGAATATAATAGTGTGTCAGGTGAAATTTGCATCTATGTCCTGAACTCAGAATGTAGTGAACCTGTGCCCCTTCAAACTCATCTTGAAGCTATGGCTGTCAGGATACAGACGACGCAGGAAGTAACTGTCTGCACATATATCTCCCTCCAGATGGTGCATTACCCCTGAACGATTGGCTACACTGATTAATCAGCTCCCTAATCCTCTCCTACTTTTGGGCAATTTTAACGCCCAAAACTCCTTGTGGGGTAGCACCGTGCTTACTGGCCATGGCAGAGATGTCGAAAGTTTACTGTCCTAACGTGACCTCTGCCTCTTAAATACCGGGACTGCCACACATTTCAGCTTGGCTCATGGTAGTTACTCGGCTACAGTTTGCAGCCCGGGACTTCTCCCATCTATCCACTGGAGAGCACATAACGACCTGTGTGGGAGTGACCACTTCCCCATCTTCCTGTCACTCCCCGGCATTATGCCCACGGTCTCCCACCCAGATGGGCGTTAAAAAAGGCAGACTGGGTAGCCTTCACCTATGCTGTCACCGTTCAGTCTCGCCTATGTGTGCCATCGATGTTGTGATTGAGCAGGTCACTACAACGATAATTTCTGTGGCGGAAAACGTGATCCCTCGTTCTCTAGGGTCCCCCGGCGAAAGGCAGTCCCTTGGTGGGCGCTGAGGCAATTAAAGAGTGTTGGAGAGCTCTACAGCGACATAAGTGGCACCCTTCCTTAGAGCACCTAATAGACTTGAAGTGGCTCCGTGCCTGCGTTCGCCTGTTTATAAAACGACGGAAACAGGAGTGTTGGGAAGTTACAAGTTGACCATTGGGTGCCATATGTCACCTTCCCAAGTCTGGACACCAACAGGTGTCCCTGTTGTTAACATCAATGGTATGCTCTCTACCGATGCAAACGTGATTGCCGAGCACTTTGCTTAGCACGTCCTCTCGTTCACTACACGCCAAAGTGAATCCTATAAAGCCTCATTTACAGAGTGGGAGCTTCTTGGCACCCTTGCACATTGCCCTGACACAGCTCCTGGGCCGAATTGGATCAACAGTCAGATGATCTCGCACCTGAATACAAGCGCTATCTCCACATCATCTTCAACCGGATCTGGTGCGATGGCATCTTTCCATCGCAATGGCGGGAAGAGCACTATCATTCCGGTGCTAAAACCTGGTAAAAATTCACTTGATGTGGATAGCTACTGGCCCCTCAGCCTCACTGGTGTCCTTCTCTTTACCACTTCTACTTGAGGTCCATTCACGTACACCTCCAAGCTGTACACCTCAGCCGAAGCTCCGTCTGGACCTTTTGCACGGCCCTAAGGACTCTGTTAATCCTGCCGCTCTCCGCTGTCACTTCCTCTTGATTCTTTATGTGTTCGGGGCTCTGAAGTTGTTTAAGACGACGGCTCGATGGCCGATTGTAATGTTGGCTTTGCCTATGTCCACAGAGGCCATATTGAACAGCATTCCTTGCCTGCTGGCTGCAGTGTATTCACTGCAGAGCTTGTGGCCATATCTCGTGCACATCAGTACATCCAGTCCTGTTCTGGTGAGTTGAGTTGTTTCTTCTCTGTTCTGACTCGCTGAGCAGCTTACAAGTTATCTACCAGTGCTAACCTCGCCATCCTTTGATAGCGAACATCCAGGAGTCCATCTATGCTCTGGAATGGTCCAGTCATTCACTGGTGTTTTTGTGGACCCCAGATCACGTCAGAATCCCAGGCAGTGAACTTGCTGACAGGCTGGGTAAATGGGCTATGCAGAAACCATTCCTGGAGATGGGTATCTCTGAAACTGACCTATGTTCTGCCTTACGCCGCAAGGTTTTTTGGCATTGGGAGATGGAGTGGCATAACACTATGCAAAACAAACTGTGTGTCATTAAGGAGACTGTGAATGTGTGGAAGTCTTCCCTGCGGGCTTCTCGCAGGGAATGAATTGTGTTTTGTCGGCTCTGCATTGGCCATATGTAACGCACACATGGTTACCTCCTCCGTTGCGAGGACCCACCTCAGTGTCGCTGTGGCTCCCAAATGACAGTTGTCCCGCTCTTGCTGGACTACTCACTTTTATCTGCACTGTGGCAAACTTTTAACTTTCCCACTCACCCTACCTTCAGTGCTGGGCTACAATGCCGTAACATCAGCTTTAGTTTTACGTTTTATTTATGAGGGTGAGTTTTATCATTTGATCTGATTTTTAGTGCATGTCCTTTGTCCCCCTGTGTCCTCCACACTAGGGCTTTTAGGGTGGAGGTTTTAATGTGTTGCAGGGTGGCTGGCTTCTCCTTTTTCATTCTCATGGTAATCTGCTTTCTTGCTTTTAACCTCTTCTCCCTGTTTCTTGTGTGTCTGTGGTTTTTTTGTCCTGTTTTGTTCATTCTAGTGCTTGTTGTCCTCCTGTCGTTCTTCTAGTTCTTCTGGTACTTCCTTTCTCCTGTTATTGTGCCGTTTGTCTTCTTTGTTTTCTTCTTTCCCTTGGGTAATTGTTCTGCGGGCAACAAGGGACCAATGACTTCGCAGTTTGGTCCCTTTCCCCCATTTTTAAACCAGCCAACCTACCTACCTACCTTTAAAAAATTGAACTACATTATATTTCCTACATAAAGGTCCTATTCACGTTTTTCCAATGCTTTTTTCTTCCAGTCTCTGATCACAATATGAATTCTTTACACGATGACCGGTTTCAGTCTGTAATGACCCTCCTCAGATCTAAAATATATAAATATATACATCTAGTGAGCAGTGTGTATTTTAACATAAAACAGCAATATGTATCACAATATACTGTCATACAACCCGGGAAATGTACAGATAAAATATGATATAATGTACCTTTTTTACACCATGTCCTAAATTGATATGGCCATAATGGCATCGTCAAAACATATATATAATCAGCATAGCATCGTCACAGATCTAAAAGAAGGTGTAGTATAGACCACATCATCCACATAGTGGTTATTGCAAGTAGCTACTGAAGTGCAGTAACAACCAGCAACCTGTTTTCCTACACCCTCCCTAGATGTCGCTGCTGTGGGCTTGCTTATATGTAGTCATCATTTACGTAAAAACGTAATGCGATAAAAGCACATTAGATAAAATGCATGTAGCAGACTTTTTGAAATTGATGACCATCATAGAAACCAATTGTGATACATTAAAAGATGAATGCAGTTACCCACGTAAAATTATTAAAAGGAAATATATGAAGAGTATAGGTCCGACTTTTTTATGGTGAATTTACGGTCAACAATTAATATAGCGTAATACATTGCCTGTGGCAACCTATAAATTGCTTATGAAAGACAAACTGTCTATATGACAACTGAAAAAGAGACAGATCAATGATCAGCACCCTCTGTTGGGTCGGCCGCTAGGATTTTATGTAGGTGCACACTGATCGTAAGAACTTAACCAATAGAGGGCTTTACATACATCATGACATGTCTCCCACAGAAGGCGCAGTCTTGGGCTGTAGCTCATGGGTTCCAGTTTTCGGCAGCCAAGACGTGCGTTATGCATTTCTGCCGGCGACGCACTGTCCACCCGGAGCCGCAGCTTTATCTTGCTGCCGAACTTCTTTCAGTGGTGGAATCACACAGGTTTTTGGGGGTGGTTTTCGATGCCCGGTTGACTTGGCTGCCTCATATCCGGCAGCTTAAACAGGCGTGTTGGCGGCATCTAAACGCTCTGAGATGCTTGAGCCACACCCGCTGGGGCGCTGACCGATCTACCCTGTTGCGGCTCTACCAGGCGTTAATCCAGTCCCGTCTGGATTATGGGAGCCTGGCTTATGGCTCAGCATCCCCCTCTGCATTGCGGGTGCTGGACCCGATACTACACAGCGGGATCCGACTTGCCACTGGTGCCTTCCGCACCAGCCCTGTGGACAGCATCCTTGTTGAGGCAGGTGTCCCTCCACTGCGGTTACGACGCCAACAATTACTAGCTGCTTATGCTGCCCATGTTTTTAGCTTGCCCGGGCATCCAACTTACCGTGTCCTGTTCCCGCAGTCAGTCGTCCATCTGCCAGACCGTTGGCCCCGGTCGGGTTGTCCGATCGCCGTACGCGTCAAGGAGCTTCTCTGCGGGCTTGGGTTTTTCCCTGTTCCACCTCCTTTCCGGGCACCTCTGCGTACACCCCCGTGGTGTGTTCCTCGCCCTTGCCTTCGGCTCGACTTGGCACAGGGCTCGAAGGACTCGGTCCCTCCAGAGGCCTTCCGCCGCCGCTTTTATTCCATCCTGGCCACGTATCAGAGCTCTGGAATTGTTTACACCGACGGTTCGATGGTTGCTGGTCGTGTCGGGTATGCGCTAACTCTAGGGGACCATTCTGAACAACGGTCCTTGGCGGCTGGCTGCAGCGTTTACAATGCTGAGCTGGTCGCCATCTTTCGAGCCCTAGAGAATATCCGCTCCTGCTCAGGTGAGTCCTTCGTTATCTGTAGCGATTCCCTGAGCGGTTTACGAGCTCTCGACCAGTGTTTTCCTCGTTCTTGTCTGGTGATGGCTATCCATGAGTCCCTGCATACTCTTGCGTGTTGCGGCCGCTCTGTGGTCTTTGTGTGGATCCCCGATCATGTCGGTATCCCGGGCAATGAACATGTTGACCGCCTGGCGAAAGAGGCCACGAGAAAACCGTCTCTGGATGTTGGCCTCCCAGAGACTGATTTGCGGGCAGTCCTCCACCGAAAAGTTTTGGCGCTTTGGGACGCTGAATGGCGCGATCGGATCATGCCCAATAAACTCCGTGCCATTTTTGGAGGCGACGACTGTGTGGCGGTCATCCATGCGAGCCAACCGCAGGGACTCAGTCGTCCTTTGTCGGCTCCGCATTGGCCACTCCCGGCTGACACACAGTTATTTACTGCGCCTGGAGGACCTACCTCTTTGCCGTTGTGGGGCGGCCTTGACGGTGGTCCGTATTCTGTTGGAGTGCGCCCTTTTAACTGTGCTCAGGCAGATGTTTGCGCTGCCTGATACGCTCCCTGCCCTTTTATCTGATGACCCTGTTATGGCTGACTTAGTTTTACTGAAAGAACCAGAGGTTGTAGAGAGTTTCAGGAAGAGCATAAGGGAACAATTGACAGGAATGGGGGAAAGAAATACAGTAGAAGAAGAATGGGTAGCTCTGAGGGATGAAGTAGTGAAGGCAGCAGAGGATCAAGTAGGTAAAAAGACGAGGGCTAATAGAAATCCTTGGGTAACAGAAGAAATATTGAATTTAATTGATGAAAGGAGAAAATATAAAAATGCAGTAAATGAAGCAGGCAAAAAGGAATACAAACGTCTCAAAAATGAGATCGACAGGAAGTGCAAAATGGCTAAGCAGGGATGGCTAGAGGACAAATGTAAGGATGTAGAGGCTTGTCTCACTAGGGGTAAGATAGATACTGCCTACAGGAAAATTAAAGAGACCTTTGGAGAGAAGAGAACCGCTTGTATGAATATCAAGAGCTCAGATGGCAACCCAGTTCTAAGCAAAGAAGGGAAGGCAGAAAGGTGGAAGGAGTATATAGAGGGTTTATACAAGGGCGATGTACTTGAGGACAATATTATGGAAATGGAAGAGGATGTAGATGAAGACGAAATGGGAGATACGATACTGCGTGAAGAGTTTGACAGAGCACTGAAAGACCTGAGTCGAAACAAGGCCCCAGGAGTAGACAACATTCCATTTGAACTACTGATGGCCTCGGGAGAACCAGTCATGACAAAACTCTACCATCTGGTGAGCACGATGTATGAGACAGGAGAAATACCCTCAGACTTCAAGAAGAATATAATAATTCCAATCCCAAAGAAAGCAGGTGTTGACAGATGTGAAAGTTACCAAACTATCAGTTTAATAAGTCACAGCTGCAAAATACTAACGCGAATTCTTTACAGACGAATGGAAAAACTGGTAGAAGCCGACCTCGGGGAAGATCAGTTTGGATTCCGTAGAAATGTTGGAACACGTGAGGCAATACTGACCTTACGACTTATATTAGAAGAAAGATTAAGAAAAGGCAAACCTACGTTTCTAGCATTTGTAGACTTAGAGAAAGCTTTTGACAATGTTAACTGGAATACTCTCTTTCAAATTCTGAAGGTGGCAGGGGTAAAATACAGGGAGCGAAAGGCTATTTACAGTTTGTACAGAAACCAGATGGCAGTTATAAGAGTCGAGGGGCATGAAAGGGAAGCAGTGGTTGGGAAAGGAGTAAGACAGGGTTGTAGCCTCTCCCCGATGTTATTCAATCTGTATATTGAGCAAGCAGTAAAGGAAACAAAAGAAAAATTCGGAGTAGGTATTAAAATTCATGGAGAAAAAGTAAAAACTTTGAGGTTCGCCGATGACATTGTAATTCTGTCAGAGACAGCAAAGGACTTGGAAGAGCAGTTGAACGGAATGGACAGTGTCTTGAAAGGAGGATATAAGATGAACATCAACAAAAACAAAACGAGGATAATGGAATGTAGTCAAATTAAGTCGGGTGATGCTGAGGGAATTAGATTAGGAAATGAGACACTTAAAGTAGTAAAGGAGTTTTGCTATTTAGGGAGTAAAATAACCGATGATGGTCGAAGTAGAGAGGATATAAAATGTAGACTGGCAATGGCAAGGAAAGCGTTCCTCAAGAAGAGGAATTTGTTAACATCGAGTATAGATTTAAGTGTCAGGAAGTCATTTCTGAAAGTATTTGTATGGAGTGTAGCCATGTATGGAAGTGAAACATGGACGATAACTAGTTTGGACAAGAAGAGAATAGAAGCTTTCGAAATGTGGTGCTACAGAAGAATGCTGAAGATAAAGTGGGTAGATCACGTAACTAATGAGGAGGTATTGAATAGGATTGGGGAGAAGAGAAGTTTGTGGCACAACTTGACTAGAAGAAGGGATCGGTTGGTAGGACATGTTTTGAGGCATCAAGGGATCACAAATTTAGCACTGGAGGGCAGTGTGGAGGGTAAAAATCGTAGAGGGAGACCAAGAGATGAATACACTAAGCAGATTCAGAAGGATGTAGGTTGCAGTAGATACTGGGAGATGAAGAAGCTTGCACAGGATAGAGTAGCATGGAGAGCTGCATCAAACCAGTCTCAGGACTGAAGACCACAACAACAACAGTTTTACATTTTATTAGGGCAGGGGGTTTTTATTCTTTAATCTGAGTGTTTCTGTTTTATTTTATTGTTTTGTGTTGATTCTGGCCTTTGGCCTATGGTTTTAAACTAAGTTTTTAATGTGTTTTCGGTGGTTGGCTTTACCTTTTTTTGTTCCTATGGTCGGCCAACCACCGTCACACTCCGTGTGATTTTATTTCGTTTTGTCTGGTCCTTGTCTATGTTTCTTTTGTTCTGTGTCGCCTGTCTCCTATTCTGTTGAACATTTTTTATTCTCTGTGGGTATTTTTAGTATTTTGGAAAAAGGGACCGATGACCTCTGCAGTTTCGTCCCTTTAATCCTTAAACCAACCAACCATCTCCCACATAATACGTTTAAACAATTATTTTCTCAATGACTAATAATTTCTGCATTGCAGGGGTTGGAAAAATCAGTTTAATAGTATAAAATTAATATTCATTCTGAAATGAAGTGGGTGAAGGCCAAATGTTAATGTCTGTACCACATTTAAGTGCAGTAGAATCACATTAAGTGATAATTTTTTTTTTTTCCGGATTTGATTGGGGGGGGGGGGGGAGGGGGTGGCTGGAAGGGAGTGAGGGAAGGCGGGTTGCTGGAAGAACAAGCAGATGATTCCCTACTCTCTCTAGTGTACTGTTAACATGAAACAACTACAGGATGTTCCTCAGTTGCACCAACTATTTCGCAGTAAATCACTGGCAATGCAATATGCAGACGGGCCTAGAGAGTGTTCATCTTCCACAAAATGTGTTATGCACAGACATGCCTGGGAAGCATTTATTTTCTACAAAATGTATTAATACCACACGGAATATAGATATTTGTTACTTATAACACTACCCTTAAAAACAGATCAACATAAATCTCTGCACAATACTTTGCACTGTTAGACAGAAAATTGATTTATGTTCTTCTTGTGCAATAGTTGTGGCATGCTTCTGGAAAAGGCCATTCCTCCCACCACAAGTGCTGCTTGCTCTTCAGTTTATACACAGATTGAAAGTCTTCCTCACCCCCGTCCCCCAGCATTTTCTGTTCTTTTCTCTGACTTGGTAGTTCCAACTTTTGTGTATTAGCATGAACTACCTGTCATAAAGGTCACTGTTCTAGTGTAAATATCTTGTAAAATTCAGGGTGTTCATAATTGAAGTTCCAGTCTTAAAACTATGTAGAAAGAGGACTACTGTTCAGAATGATGTTAAATTTGAGTAGCATATTATTGATATTGGCGGGGGGGGGGGGGGGGGGGGCGTATGGTTTGATTTTCACATACACCATCCATACTATTGATTGCATGACTGCAGAAGTTCGGTAGTCAATTGTAGACCTGTTAGGTAACCCCATCCACCACGGCAAGGTTGTACCACATTAGTGGGGAAAAATGGTTTCTAAATGACCTAGGGCCAAAAACCACCAAAACACAAAATTAGATAGATTTTTAACTGTCATGGGCTAAAAACCTGCATAAAGAACTAAATGACCCCTTTTTTTTATTGTTGTTGTGACTGATGCAAGACATGTTCAATATGCTGTCCACAGTTTTCTGCAAGAAGTTTAAATAAGAAACAGCATGTTCCACAACAGGTTTGAACATTTTGGGAGTCACATTTCAGAATGTGTTGCACAATGCATAAGAAACAGCATGTTCCACAACAGGTTTGAACATTTTGGGAGTCACATTTCAGAATGTGTTGCACAATGCATACCTTCAGTTCAGCTGGAGCACTGAACACTTCATCTTTCAGATAACCCACAGGCAGAACTCACACAGATCAGGTGATCTGGATAACCAGGCTATAGGGAAAAGACGGCAAATAATTCTAGCATTTGTGAAATGCCTCTACAGTGACTGCTTCACTGGCTGTGCAGTGTGCGGAGGAGTGCAGTCTTGCATAAAAATGATCCTACAGATGCATCCACACTGTTGAAGGGTTGGAATTACATTTGTCCACGAAAGACTCTTAGTGTTTACCAGTGACTGTGCTGGTAACACTACCCACAGGGCTAACCTTCGTGAACAAATGTGACGCCTCCATAACAATACCGTCAATCTGCAGAATGAAGTGGTACTGGTTGAAGTATGTATAGATTTTCCATTGCCCTTATTCTCCAATTCGGTGCATTGACATGGGCTTGGAGGTGGAAAAGGGCTTCATCTATCCACAGAATGATCCACGGCCATTCGTCGCCCACTTCCATGTGAAAGAAATTCCAGAGAGAATGTGTAGATTACTGGAACGTCATCAAGAAGCAGCTCCAGAACATTGATGATTTTGTATGAATAGCAATGCAGGATGTTTCATAGGATTTTATGCAGCGTGCTCACATGCAAGTCCTATGTTTGGGCAATTCCCCACGCACAGCATGTTTGCACACAACCATTCTAACCCTCCTGCACTGCTGTGGCTATATCTTTGACAGACCTTGGATCGAGTACATTCCTCACTCTGCTGCAATGTACTTCTAAAGAACCTCTCTTTTGGACTTTGGTAATAATTTTCTCTAGACCATTAAGTCACCTTTGTTCATCCCTTGTGTGTCTGTAACTTCTGTAGGGGTACTGGTGCACAGTAACCATTTTTGTGAAAAAGCTTTACCAGCAGAGCATGATCCTACATGCAGAGTGTCATGTTGGGCCCCTTGGATGCAAACTGAAGAACGGCTGTGTGCTGCGCATCTGTTGGTGTGCATATTCTGATGTTTACAGCATCATCTATTGCCCATCCCCCCCCCCCCCCCCCCCCCCTCCTCCCCCTTGATGTTTTCCCCTGCATCAATAATATACAGTTGAAATTTGATGTTATTCGAACTGGAACTGTAATCTTGGATACCCTGTATTTAAAATACCAGAATAAACAGACCTTTCGGCCATGTTGTGGTGTCATTTCTCAGGTCAAAGACCTGCAGTACTTGTCTAACAAATGTGAAATCTGTGGTCTAGCAACATAATTAGAAGAGCGATTTATTGAAGCACCCACTTCCCAACTCATAATTTTTGCACTGAGGAAAGCTGCTGCAACATGGCCAATATTCTGGTATTCTAAGTATTTTGTAAGGTGATGTGGTAGTGCACAAAGAAGAATTTTAATGAAATTGACACTAGCTGCAGTAGCCTATGCATTTAGGGTAAAGTTGTTTCTTCATAGTTACATCTATACCATAGAGAGCTTTTGAATAGAAAAAGTCAATAACAAACGTATAAATGGCCGACATGAAATATACAATAATAATAATAATAATAATAATAATAATAATAATCTTCTTTCTACGACGAGCAGAAACTAGCAAAATACACAAAGCAATCACTCATATAAATACATCGGCTACACCACTGTAATTTCATAACCACTTCTACAACCCTTTAGATCACATAATATCAGCAGATACAAAGAAAGTAAATTGGAAAAAGAAAACACTACATGGCAAGCACCCATATGATGTAACACGGCCACACATCGATCAAGACGCATCCAACACATGGCTAAGAAAAGGCAATATATACAGTGAGATGGAAGGATTCATGATTGCAATACAGGATCAAACAATAACCACCAGATATTACAGCAAGCATATTATTAAAGATCGCTATACCACAACAGATAAATGCAGACTTTGCAAACAACAAATAGAAACAGTAGATCACATCACAAGCAGGTGTACAATACTAGCAAATACAGAATACCCCAGAAGACATGGCAATGTAGCAAAAATAATACATCAACAGCTTGCCTTACAACATAAACTTATAAAACAACACGTTCCCACATACAAGTATGCACCACAAAATGTACTGGAGAATGATGAATACAAATTATACTGGAACATAACCATTATAATAAATAAAACAACACCACATAATATACATGACATCATACTCACCAATAAAAAGAAGAAATTAACACAACTAATCGAAATATCCATACCCAATACAACAAATATACAAAAGAAAACAGGAGAAAACATTGAAAAATACATCCAACTGGCTGAGGAAGTCAAGGACATGTGTCAGGATAAAGTTGACATTATACCAATTATACTATCAACTAATAATAATAATAATTATTATTATTATTATTATTTCTCTTTCCTGTCTCAGACGTTACGTCTGGTTAAAACTGGAAAGTGACGCGGACCTTGATCAAGCGTGGCTTCCTTTTAACGGTACAGTATATGTTACATTGCATTTAGGAACTTTCGGGTAATTGAACATGTATCAATAATTACAGATTTCTTCAGTAGTATATATACGTTTGGATGTAGCTGTATTGCGTTGATGTACTGGTGGATATTGTGTGGTATGACTCCTGTAGTTGATAGTATAATTGGTATGATGTTAACTTTATCCTGATGCCACATGTCTTTGACTTCCTCAGCCAGTTGGATGTATTTTTCAATTTTTTCTCCTGTGTGCTTTTGTATATTTGTTGTGTTGGGTATGGATATTTCGATTAGTTGTGTTAATTTCTTCTTTTTATTGGTGAGTATGATGTCAGGTTTGTTATGTGGTGGTGTTTTATCTGTTATAATGGTTCTGTTCCAGTATAATTTGTATTCATCATTCTCCAGTACATTTTGTGGTGCATACTTGTATGTAGGAACGTGTTGTTTTATAAGTTTATGTTGTAAGGCAAGCTGTTGATGTATTATTTTTGCTACATTGTCATGTCTTCTGGGGTATTCTGTATTTGCTAGTATTGTACATCCGCTTGTGATGTGATCTACTGTTTCTATTTGTTGTTTGCAAAGTCTGCATTTATCTGTTGTGGTATTGGGATCTTTAATAATATGCTTGCTGTAATATCTGGTGTTTATTGTTTGATCCTGTACTGCAATCATGAATCCTTCCGTCTCACTGTATATATTGCCTTTTCTTAGCCATGTGTTGGATGCGTCTTGATCGATGTGTGGCTGTGTTAGATGATACGGGTGCTTGCCATGTAGTGTTTTCTTTTTCCAATTTACTTTCTTCGTATCTGTTGATGTTATGTGATCTAGAGGGTTGTAGAAGTGGTTATGAAATTGCAGTGGTGTAGCCGATGTATTTATATGAGTGATTGCTTTGTGTATTTTGCTAGTTTCTGCTCGTTCTATAAAGATTTTTCTTAAATTGTCTACCTGTCCATAATGTAGGTTTTTTATGTCGATAAATCCCCTTCCTCCATCCTTTCTGCTTAATGTGAATCTTTCTGTTGCTGAATGTATGTGATGTATTCTATATTTGTGGCATTGTGATTGTGTAAGTGTATTGAGTGCTTCTAGGTCTGTGTTACTCCATTTCACTACTCCAAATGAGTAGGTCAATATTGGTAGAGCATAGGTGTTTATAGCTTTTGTCTTGTTTCTTGCTGTCAATTCTGTTTTCAGTATTTTTGTTAGTCTTTGTCTATATTTTTTTTTAGTTATTCTGTAATATTTGTATTATCTATTCCTATTTTTTGTCTGTATCCTAGATATTTATAGGCATCTGTTTTTACCATTGCTTCTATGCAGTCGTTGTGGTTATCCTACATGTAATTTTCTTGTTTAGTGTGTTTTCCCTTGACTATGCTATTTTTCTTATATTTGTCTGCTCCAAAAGCCATATTTATATCATTGCTGAATACTTCTGTTATCTTTAGTAATTGGTTGAGTTGTTGATTAGTTGCTGCCAGTAGTTTTAGATCATCCTTGTATAGCAAATGTGTGATTTTGTGTTGGTATGTTCCAGTAATATTGTATCCATAATTTGTATTATTTAGCATGTTGGATAGTGGGTTCAGAGCAAGGCAGAACCAGAAAGGACTTAATGAGTCTGCTTGGTATATTCCACGCTTAATCTGTATTGGCTGTGATGTGATATTATTTGAATTTGTTTGGATATTAAGTGTGGTTTTCCAGTTTTTCATTACTATGTTTAGGAACTGTATCAATTTAGGATCTACTTTGTATATTTCCAATATTTGTAGTAACCATGAGTGGGGTACACTATCAAAAGCTTTTTGGTAATCAATGTATGCGTAGTGTAGTGACCTTTGTTTAGTTTTAACTAGTTTTAGCTTGATATGTCACCTCTGCATCTATTATCAGTTGCTCTTTACATCCTCGTGCTCCTTTGCAACAGTCTTTTGTTCTTCATTTATAATTTTGTTCTGTGTTTTATGTGCCATTAATTTCTGTGTAATGACTGAAGGTATTATTTTGTATATTGTTGGTAGGCATGTTATGGGGCGATATTTAGCTGGGTTTGCTGTGTCTGCTTGATCTTTAGGTTTCAGATAAGTTATTCCATGTGTAAGTGTATCAGGGAATGTGTATGGGTCTGCGATGTAACTGTTATATAATTTAGTTAGATGTGAATGTATTGAGGTGAACTTCTTTATCCAGAAATTTGGTATTTTATCTTTTCCAGGGGCTTTCCAATTGTGAGTAGAATTAATTGCTTGGGTGACTTCATGTTGCAAAATTATCACTTCAGGCATTGGTGGTATCATCTTGTATGTGTCTGTTTCTGCTTGTATCCACCGTGCATGCCTGTTATGTTGTACCGGGTTTGACCATATGTTGCTCCAGAAGTGTTCCATGCCTGTTATGTTTGGTGGATTGTCTATTTTAATGTGTGTGTTATCTATTGTCTGGTAAAATTTCATTTGGTTTGTGTTGAATGTTTGGTTTTGTTTCCTTCTATTTTCACTTTTTTTTGTATCTTCTAAGTCATTTGGCCAATGCTTGTAATTTCTGCTTCTTTTCATCTAATTGCTCTATCGCTTCTTGTTGTGAGATTTTACCTAATCTTTCTCGTTTTTTTTTTTCTGACATTTCATTTCTTATAAATTGTGTTAGCTGTCCGATGTCTTTTCTCAGTTTTTCTATTGTGATCTGTGGCCTGTGTTGCCATGCTGGTTTTGTGGGTTTATTATTATTATTATTATTATTATTATTATTATTATTATTCGCACAGCCAGGTAGTCAAGTGTGTTCAAGTGCCACTACCAGGTTATTGGGAGGCACCTTGGAGATTAACAATGAGGGCTGGTGAGCTGGATGTGGTTTCTTGCGGTTTTCCACGTCCAGCTATGTAAATACTGTTCTGGTACCCACAGTCTGCATCAAATACATGCTGCACATACAGTTAGAAAAACATTCGCACACTTAAACATCGATTTACTCTTATCACAGACAGATTCTGTCCTGGGCGGAGTGGTGGTTACAAGGGCACCTGCCTCCCACTACCACTAACATTGCTTCAATTTGTATAACAATGCTGACCCTATAGAAGTAATGGGAAAAGGCAAAAGTAGATTGTTATTATTATTATTATTATTATTGTTGTTGTTGTTGTTGTTGTTGTTGTTGTTGTTGTTGATATTTTAAAATTGTGGTTGCAGTAATGTATTTAATTGACATGTTCCATTTCATAACAGTTACTGTGAGTGTGATCTATAGAACATGTAACTATTTACCACCACTGCAAACTTTTTGTTGGATGATCATGTAAGACAGCCTACATTCTAATGCCATAAATACACTGACTGTGTCGGGTCATATACCAACTATTTTATTCAGTCTGTCTTTTCCCACAAAACAAATATTTTTCAGTTGGGGCTTTGTTGTGTATCTGGTCTGGTGTTTTTTAGTGTCTTTTTGAAGTGATTTCTTGGAACCACAGGAATATTGTGGAAACTCAAGTTCTGAATGAAATTCCTCAAGGCTCTGATGGTCCCTAAAACCCACTTGACAGCAGGGAAAAATACACAGAAATTTACTTGTGTCAACATAGTGGCTGTATCCTCTGTATAACAAAAGTGGCAGACTCCCTTCCATTGATTCTGACAGGTACACTGTATTGTGAATGCAGTGATGTATTATAGGCCTAGTGGATGTTGCTCTCACATAGTGATCTTTCAAAAAGTGCTTTGGTTGAACAGAGCCAAGTCATTCTCAAAGTTAGAGTGAGTGAACTATGCATTTTTATGAACTTATCATTTCTGGTCCATATTGGGCTGTTTTGATGTACTGCAAAGGACATTTCAGAATTTTCTTTAAGCCTTTCTTGTGTCCATAGTAGTTTAATTCTATTAGAAAGCTGTTCTTCTATCCTCAGAGCTCCAGTTTTTGTACAGTTTTCTGCTTGGGCACGGTCCAGTCATGAATCTTCTACACAAAAGTATTATGTTATCCCTGCTTCATTCAGGTTTCCACTCTGCGGGTCCGGGGGATAGAATAGGCCCAAGTTATTCCTGCCTGTCGTAAGTGGCGACTAAAAGGAGTCCCTCCCCTTTAAGGGGGTAGTTTGCACCTGCGTCCGGAGACGGACGGTTCAACGGCTTACATTTGTGGTCATTTTGGTTTTTCGCTTATTCTGGTTTCTTCATTCCTTTGTTTGTTTCCTTTCTTTGTCTTTCTCCCTCTCTCACTGTGTTCCTTACCTTTTACCTTGCTATCTTGTCCACCCTATGGTCTCTGCCTCGGCGTTTGAGACAGTCTGTCCTCTCCCTCTCTCCCTTTTTTTCCTATTCTTCTTTCCTCTCTCTGCTTGCCTGAAGGCCGACCCACACGTAGCCGGTGACGGGGTAAAGCATAATTCCCCGCCCTGGGTAGACAAGTAGGGCCCGTGTGTACCCCCTGGTAAAGGCCAGGCCCGGGGAGGGGTGACTGCCCGAACTGACACCTTCCGACCATGCCGACTGGTCCCTCCGTCCGTTTCTCGTGAGGTGTGACCTGAGGTGTAAACATTCACCTAAGGCGGAAGCGCCTGCCCCAAAGTTCCTCGTAGTTTATAGATCTGAGGATGGAAAGGATTTTTCATCTGTTAACCATTTTGTTATTCAGAAGGGCGTAGATGCTATAGCCGGACCTGTCAAGTCTTGTACCAGGATGCGTAATGATACCTTGTTGTTGGAAACTGAGAGCGCCTTTCAGGCACAAAAACTCCTTCGGGCCACACTCCTGTACACATTCCCTGTACGGGTGAAGGCTCACCGCACTTTGAATTCGTCGCATGGTGTGGTATGTACTAGATCACTCAACAGATTGACTGACGAGGAGGTTCAGTCTTTCCTCACTGAGCTGGGTGTGACGGCTGTCCATAGGGTCACGGAAACGGTCGACAATGACCTCGTACCGACCCAGACACTTTTCTTGATCTTTGATAGTGTTCAGCTGCCGTTGTGCATCAAAGCAGGCTCTGAGGTTCTTTCTGTTCGCCCCTATGTCCTGACACCTACGCGCTGCTACCAGTGTCAGCGTTTTAACCACACCCGCCAGTCTTGTTCTAATGGGGCTAAATGCATCACTTGTGGCAGGGACGCCCATGAGGGTGACTGTCCACCTCCGTCTCCTCGTTGCGTGAACTGTCAGGGTGACCGTGCAGCGTCCTCTCGCGACTGCCCCGTCTACAAGGATGAACGCTGTATACAGGAAATTTGGGTGAAAAAGAAAGTGTCCACCTTGGCTGTTCACAAGCTTTTTGCTAATAGGAAGCCCATGCTGCTCCCAGCGGGGAAATACAGTACCTAAGACCCAGAAGTCAGATGCTTGGGCTTTCAGGAAGGAACCATCCCGTGAAGACTTCTTACATACCCCGAACTCCCAACCATCGACCAGTACTTCAACTAAACGACCTTCCACGAAGGCTCATAGGAAGAAAAGTTCTCCTTCTCCGCCACGGCATGTTTCTTCTCCTGCGCCACCCAGCGGTTGCTGCCCCAGGCCGTCATATGTTCCGCCTGGCCACACCGCTTGTAGCCGAACATCTGGCTGTTCACCGGCGGAGGAAGCTTCCCCTTCCACCATCTTAACATGTTGGCCGACGAACCTATTGAAAAAATCGACGATGACTCTCCACCTATTGATAACGGCAGCAGTGCTCCCTCGAAGCCAGGCCCTCAGCGGCCTTCGAGGTGACCCCTTCTTGCTTCTCCTTTTTCTTTTTCTTCTCACGATGGCACTTCTTCATTGGAATATTTGCGGCATTTGCTCCAACCAAGAGGACTTGAAGTTGCTGCTACGCTTGCACTGTCCGCTCGTAGTAGCTCTCCACGAAACGAAGCTACACCTATGCAATCGTATTTACTTGGCACACTACATCTGTGCGTTTTGACCTACCCCCTGTGGCAGGTATTCCGGCTCATGGAGGGGTTATGTTGCTGGTCGGGGGTGATAACTACAGCAATCCCATCACATTGCACACCGATCTGCAGGCAGTTGTCATCTGAATTACTGGCCCCACTTTCACATTTTCCATTTGTACTGTTTACACTCCATCATCGTCTGCCGTTACTAGGGCAGACATGATGCAAATTATTGCTCAGGTAGGTGCACCGTTTTTGTTGGCTGGAGATTTCAATGCCCACCATCCCCTTTGGGAATCTCCAGCATCCTGCCCGAGAGGCTCCCTGTTAGCAGACTTTTTCAACCACCTCAATCTTGTCACCTCAATACTGTCGCCCCTACTTTTCTTTCGAACACAACTCACACCTATTCCCATTTAGGCCTCTCTATATGTACTACCAAACTTGCATGTCGGTTTGAGTGGTATGCTCTTTCTGATATGTATTGGAGCGACAACTTCCCTTGTGTTATCCAGCTCCTGCATCATACCCCATCTCCATGCTCAACTAGTTGGAACATCTCCAAAGCTGACTGGGGGCTCTTCTCTTCCAGGGCGACATTTCAGGATCAAAACTTCGTAAGCTGCGATAGTCAGGTCGCACACCTCACGGAAGTCATTCTCACTGCTGCTGAATATTCCATCCCTCATACTACCTCTTCTCCACGTCACGTACCGGTCCCCTGGTGGACCGCAACATGTAGAGACGCTGTATGTGCTCGTTGACGTGCTTTATGCATCTTTAAATGCCACCCTATGATGGGGAATTGTATTAATTATAAACGATTACGTGCGCAGTGTCGTCGTGTTATTAAAGAAAGCCAGCTGGGCTGCTTTCACAAGCTCCTTCAACAGTTTTACTCCTTCTTCTATTGTCTGGGGTAGCCTGCGCCGGCTATCTGTTACTAAGGTCCACTCACCAGTTTCTGGCTTGATGGTCGCGAATGACGTCCTTGTGGCCCCTGAGGATGTCTCCAATGCCTTCGGCCGATTTTTCGCTAAGGTTTCAAGCTCTGCTCATTACCACCGCGCCTTCCACCCCCGTAAACAGGCAGAGGAGGCAAGGCCACCTAACATCCGTTCCTCGAATCATGAAAGTTATAATGCCCCATTCACCATACGGGACCTCGAAAGTGCACTTGCCTGGTCAGGGTCCTCTGCTCCGGAGCCTGATTCTATTCATATTCAGATGCTGAAGAACCTTTCCCCTGCAGGTAAAGATTTTCTTCTTTGTACTTATAATTGCATCTGGATTGAGGGTCATGTTCCCACATGCTGGCGCGAATCTATTGCTGTCCCAATTCCTAAGCCGGGGAAGGACAAGCACTTGCCTTCCGGTTACGCCCCATTTCCCTTACCAGCTGTGTCTGTAAGGTGATGGAACAAATGGTTAACTCTCGTTTGGTTTGGCTGCTCGAATCTTGACACCTACTTACCAATGTACAATGTGGATTTTGTAGGCACCGCTCTGCTGTTGATCATCTGGTTGCCTTGTCGACCTTCATTCTGAATAACTTCTTGCGGAAATGCCAGACAGTGGCTGTGTTCTTTGATTTGGAGAAGGCTTGCGACACCTGTTGGAGGGCGGGCATTCTCCGCACCATGCATACATGGGGCCTTCACACTCGCCTCCCTCTTTTTATTCATGCATTTTTAATGGATCGACAGTTCAGGGTACGTGTGGGTTCTATCCTGTCCGACGCCTTTTGCCAGGAGAATGGGGTGCCACAAGGCTCAGTTTTGAGCGTCGCTCTCTTTGCCATAGCGATCAATCCAATAATGGATTACCTCCCAGCTGATGTATCAGGCTCCCTTTTCGTGGACGTTTTTACCATCTACTGCAGCGCACAGCGTATATGTTTCCTGGAGCGCTGTCTTCAGCGTTGTCTTGACCGTCTTTACTCCTGGAGTGTCGCCAATGGCTTCCGTTTTTCTGCTGAGAAGACGGTCTGTTTTAACTTCTGAAGCTACAAAGAGTTTCTCCCACTGTCCTTACATCTCGGTCCCGTTGTTCTCCCATTCGTGGAGACAACAAAATTTTTAGGTCTTACATTTGACAGGAAACTAAGCTGGTCTCTATCTGTGTCATATTTGGCTGCCTGTTGTACCTGTTCCCTAAATGTCCTCCGTGTTCTCAGCGGTACGTCGTGGGGAGTGGATCGAACCATCCTACTTCGCCTATATTGGTCGATCGTCCGCTCAAAGCTGAATTATGGAAGCTTTGTATACTCCGCTGCACGGCCGTCCATCTTACGCTGCCTCAACTCTATACAACATTGGGGGTTATGTCTTGCGATTGGAGCGTTCTATACTAGTCCCGTCGAGAGTCTTCATGCTGAAGCCAGTGAATTGCCACTAACCTACCGGCACGATATACTGCTTTGTCGGTATGCCTGTCGGCTATTATCAATGCCCGACCACCCTTCTTATCGTTCCTTTTTTGACGACTCTCTCGACCGTCAATACGGGTTGTATGTATCTGCCCTGCTATCTCCTGGAGTTTGCTTTCGTCGCCTCCTTCAGCAACTCGATTTTCCACTCCCTGCAACCTTTTGAGTGGACGAGAGCCAATGGCCACCTTGGCTGCGGGCTCAGGTTCGCGTTTGCCTTGACCTCAGCTCGCTCCCAAAGGAGGGCACCCCAGCTTCAGTATACTGCTCGCGGTTTGTCGAACTTTGTTCGAAGTTAATTAATACGATCTTCATTTATACAGATGGCTCTAAGAACAATGACGGTGTCTGGTGTTCTTTTATTGTTGGGGCACACAGTTTCAAATACCGGCTCCATGGCCATTGTTCAGTCTTCACAGCTGAGCTATTTGCCCTCTATCAGGCTGTTCTTTACATCCGCCACCACCGACATTCTGCTTATGTCATCTGCTCTGATTCCCTGAGCGCCATCCAGAGCCTCAGTGATCTGTATCCGGTTCACCCTTTTGTGCACTGGATCCAACATTCTCTTCAACAGCTGGCGGACGACGGTTCTCCGATTACCTTTATATGGGTTCCTGGCCATGTCAGTATCCCTGGGAACGAGGCTGCAGATGCCACGGCCATGGCTGCGGTCCTCCAGCCTTGGACAGCTTCTTGTTGTGGGCCTTCATCTGATTTTAGCAGGGTCATTTGTCAGCACATTTTATCGCTGTGGCATGCCATATGGTCTACACTTACTGAAAACAAGCTTCAGGCCTTGAAACCTCTCCCCACGCCTTGGATGACCTCTTCACGCCCTTCTCAGCGGGAGGAGGTCGTTTTGGCCCGGTTACGGATTGGACACTACTGGTTTAGCCACCTCCATCTGCTGACGGCTACGCTGGCGTCGTTCTGCCACATGGGCAATTGCTGACGGTATGCCACATTTTAACGTCCTGTCCGAATTTTAATACACTGTGCACTGATCTTGGCGTGCCATGTACTCTGGATGAAATTTTAGCGGATGACCCAGGAGCAGCTGCTCGCGTTCTTCGTTTTATCCACTTGACAAACCTGTCTAAGGACATTTGATTATGCTGTTTTCTTTTAATCCCTTGCGTGTTAATGTGCCTTAAAAAAAATCATTCAGGTTTGCTTTTATCTGTGCAAACCATTATTTCCTTATTTTAGCTTTACTGAAAGTTTCGTGGAATACCGAAACTTTTCTGCTTGACTTAGTTGGTTCAATTCTTTTAATATGACAATGGATTTTTAACCTGCATTTAAAAAAAAAATAGCTGAATGAATGTTGGTATACTTTTGAATTTCTGTATTTGGGCACACTTCCTTCTTCATTGTATTTTGGACCTAAATTTTCTGATTATTTTTCTGTCCTTTTCATGAATTTTTTCTTTGCCCATGTGTTTACAATGTGTGTTTGGGTGCCATAAAGACAGTCTGGTTTGATGACCGCTGTCGTGTCTCAAAACAGTTTTGTGTATTTTGGGAAACACATGTTGTTGTAGATATTCTTGTAACTCTGAAGGCTGTTTTCATTTTATGGCAGTGAATTTCATAACCACTCTTTTCTAGGCTGGCCTCTTGAATGGTAAAAATTTGAATTGAGAAGCTTTTGATTTTTTCGTATTTAGTTTCTAGAATTTTGGGTGTCAGTTTATACTTTGAGATTTGGAAACTTGTCCTTTCTGTTGTTTTGTGCTATGTGAATGTCCTGACAAAGAACTGCTTGTTCACCTGCAAAAACCTAGCAACCTTTCCTAATATTAGTTATTCCTGATTTAATTGATTGGTCAATTTTAAGCTTTTACTTTAGTTTTCACAACTCTTAAGACCCCTCCCATGAACCAAGGTCCTTGCTGTTGGTGGGGAGGCTTGCGTGCCTCAACGATACAGATAGCTGTACCGTAGGTGCAACCACAATGGAGGGGTATCTGTTGAGATGGATGATTGACTGACCTGCCCTTGTAACACTAACCAAAACGGCCTTGCTGTGCTGGTACTGCAAACAGCTGAAAGCAAGGGGAAACTACAGCTGTAATTTTTAATTTTTCCCAAGGGCATGCAGCTTTACTGTATGATTAAATGATGATGGTGTCCTCTTGGGTAAAATATTCCGGAGGTAAAATAGTCCCCCATTCGGATCTCCAGGCAGGAACTACTCAAGAGGATATCATTATCAGGAGAAAGAAAACTGGCGTTCTACGGCTCGGAGCGTGGAATGTCAGATCCCTTAATCGGGCAGGTAGGTTAGAAAATTTAAAAAGGGAAATGGATAGGTTGAAGTTAGATATATTGGGAATTAGTGAAGTTCAGTGGCACGAGGGACAAGACTTTTGGTCAGGTGAATACAGGGTTATAAATACAAAATCAAATAGGGGTAATGCAGGAGTAGGTTTAATAATGAATGAAAAAATAGGAGTGTGGGTAAGCTACTACAAACAGCATAGTGAACGCATTATTGTGGCCAAGATAGACACGAAGCCCAAACCTACTACAGTAGTACAAGTTTATATGCCAACTAGCTCTGCAGATGATGAAGAAATTGATGAAATCTATGATGAGATAAAAGAAATTATTCAGGTAGTGAAAGGAAATGAAAATTTAATAGTCATGGGTGACTGGAATTCGACAGTAGGAAAAGGAAGAGAAGGAAATGTAGTAGGTGAATATGGATTGGGGCTAAGAAATGAAAGAGGAAGCCGCTTGGTAGAATTTTGCACAGAGCATAACTTAATCATAGCTAACACTTGGTTCAAGAATCATGAAAGAAGGTTGTATACATGGAAGAACCCTGGAGATACTAAAAGGTTTCAGATAGATTATATAATGGTAAGAGAGAGATTTAGGAACCAGATTTTAAATTGTAAGACATTTCCAGGGGCAGATGTGGACTCTGACCACAATCTATTGGTTATGAACTGTAGATTAAAACTGAAGAAACTGCAAAAAGGTGGGAATTTAAGGAGATGAGACCTGGATAAAATGAAAGAACTAGAGGTTGTACAGAGTTTCAGGGAGAGCATAAGGGAACAATTGACAGGAATGGGGGAAAGAAATACAGTAGAAGAACAATGAGTAGCTTTGAGGAATGAAATAGTGAAGGCAGCAGAGGATCAAGTAGGTAAAAAGACAAGGGCTAGTAGAAATCCTTGGGTAACAGAAGAGATACTGAATTTAATTGATGAAAGGAGAAAATACAAAAATGCAGTAAGTGAAGCAGGCAAAAAGGAATACAAACGTCTCAAAAATGAGATCGACAGGAAGTGCAAAATGGCTAAGCAGGGATGGCTAGAGGACAAATGTAAGGATGTAGAGGCTTATCTCACGAGGGGTAAGATAGATACTGCCTACAGGAAAATTAAAGAGACCTTTGGAGAAAAGAGAACCAGTTGCATGAATATCAAGAGCTCAGATGGAAACCCAGTTCTAAGCAAAGAAGGGAAAGCAGAAAGGTGGAAGGAGTATATAGAGGGTCTATACAAGGGCGATGTTCTTGAGGACAATATTACGGAAATGGAAGAGGATGTAGATGTAGATGAAATGGGAGATACGATACTGCATGAAGAGTTTGACAGAGCACTGAAAGACCTAAGTAGAAACAAGGCCCTGGGAGTAGACAACATTCCATCAGAACTACTGACAGCCTTGGGAGAGCCAGTCCTGACAAAACTCTACCATCTGGTGAGCAAGATGTATGAGACAGATTAAATTCCCTCAGACTTCAAGAAGAATATAATAATTCCAATTCCAAAGAAAGCAGGTGTTGACAGATGTGAAAATTACCGAACTATCAGTTTAATAAGTCACAGCTGCAAAGCACTAACGCGAATTCTGTACAGACAAATGGAAAAACTGGTAAGAGCTGACCTCAGGGAAGATCAGTTTGGCTTCCTTAGAAATGTTGGAACACATGAGGCAATACTGACCCTACGACGTATCATGGAAGCTAGATTGAGGAAAGGCAAACCTACGTTTCTAGCATTTGTAGACTTAGAGAAAGCTTTTGACAATGTTGACTGAAGGTGGCAGGGGTAAAATGCAGGGAGCAAAAGGCTATTAATAATTTGTACAGAAAGCAGATGGCAATTATAAGAGTCGAGGGACATGAAAGGGAAGCAATGGTTGGGAAGGGAGTGAGACAGGGTTGTAGCCGCTCCCTGATACTATTCAATCTGTATATTGAGCAAGCAGCAAAGGAAACAAAAGAAAAGTTCGTTGTAGGTATTAAAATCCATGGAGAAGAAATATGAGATGACATTGTAATTCTGTCAAAGACAGCAAAGGACTTGGAAGAGCAGTTGAACAGAATGAATAGTGTCTTGAAAGGAGGGTATAAGATGAACATCAACAAAAGTAAAACAAGGATAATGGAATCTAGTCAAATTAAGTCGGGTGATGCTGAGGGAATTAGATTAGGAAATGAGACACTTAAAGTAGTAAAGGAGTTTTGCTATTTGGGAAGCAAAATAACTGATGATGGTCGTAGTAGAGAGGATATAAAATGTAGACTGGCAATGGCAAGGAAAGCGTTTCTGAAGAATAGAAATTTGTTAAAATCGAGTATAGATTTAAGTGTCAGGAAGTCGTTTCTGAAAGTATTTGTATGGAGTGTGGCCATGTATGGAAGTGAAACATGGACGATAAATAGTTTAGACAAGAAGAGAATAGAAACTTTTGAAATGTGGTGCTATGGAAGAATGCTGAAGATTAGATGGGTGGATCACATAACTAATGAGGAGGTATTGAATGGAATTGTGGAGAAGAGGAGTTTGTGGCACAACTTGACTAGAAGAAGGGATCAGTTGGTAGGACATGTTCTGAGGCATCAAGGGATCACCAATTTAGTACTGGGGGGCAGTGTGCAGGGTAAAAATCGTAGAGGGAGACCAAGAGATGAATACACTAAGCAGATTCAGAAGGATGTAGGCTGCAGTGCTGCAGTAGGTACTGGGAGATGAAGCTCGTACAGGATAGAGTAGCATGGAGAGCTGCATCAAACCAGTCTCAGGAATGAAGACGACAACAACAACAACAACAACAACAACAACAACTCTTAAGATTACTTTTTCTACAATACAGTTGAAAACTAATGGAAAGAGTGTGTTATCTCGTCTCTGTTGCGTTTTAACTTGAAACTGCTACTAAAATTCTTTGCCTTAAATTTACTGTATGTTCTATACCATTTAACAATTTTTCTGATGATAGCACTGAGGGAGATGGTGCATTTCTTGACATTGAATTTACATTTAGGAGGATGGCAGTTCAATTACCAGTCCTGCAACCCACATTATGGCTTTCTTTCCATGGTTTCCATAAATCTCTTAAGGCAAATGCTTGGAACCAGCAAATGCTTGGATGGTTCCTTTGAAAAGAATATGGTTGATTTTCTTCTCTATACTTCCTCCAATCCAAATTTTGTGCTCTTTGGAATAGATTGCCAACAAATTCCTTTTTTCCAGAATGCCTTTATTGCTGATACTGCCAGTCTGCTTTTTTACATCTTCTGCATTGCAGCCACCATCATTTATTTTGATGCCCACATAGCAAAACTCATTACTTTTAATGTCTCGTTTCTTAATCTGATTCCCTCAGCATTGCCTGAATTAATTGAACAACATTCCATTGCCTTTGTTTTATTTTTGTTGATGTTGATTGTTCACCTTTCTTCAACACATTAACTGTTCTGTTCATCTGCTCTTCCATATACTGTGCTGTTTCGTGACAGAATTACAATGTCATTGGCCGATCTCAAAGTTTTTATTTCTTCTCCCTGAACATTAATTCATGTTCCATATTTCTTTCTGGCTTCCTTCACAACTTGCTCAGTGTGCAGACTGAATAACATTGGGAATAGGCTACAATCCTTTCTTAATTCCCTTCTCAAGAGTGGCTGCCCTTTCATGTCCTTAGACTCTTGTGACTGCAGTCGGGTTTCTGAACAAGCTGTAAATAATCTATCAGTCCCTGTATTTTATCCCTGCTACCTTCAAAATTTCAAAAAGTGTAATCCAATCCACAGTGTCAAAAGCTTTCTCTATAGTTACGAATGCTATAAACATAGGTTTGCCTTTCTTCAATCTGTCTTCCAAGATATGTCGTAGAGACAGCATTGTCTCGTGTGTTATTACATTTCACTGGAACCCAAACTGATCTTCCCCAAGATAGACATGTACCATTTCTTCCATTCTTCTGTATATAACCATTACTTATTTAACTGATGGTCTTGTAGTACTCACATTTATTACCTTCTTCTTTAAATCTGTGGGTATTTCACGTATTTTGTATATGTTGCACAAGAGGTGGAGCAATCTTGTCATGGCTGGTTCCCTCTAGACTCTCAATAGCTTTTCGGCAATGTCATCTAATTCAGGGGCCTCATTTCCATTTTGGTTTTCAGTGCTCTGTCAGATACTTCTCATAGTGTCATATCTCCCATGTTATTTTCACTTACTTCCTCATATCTTTCTATAATATTGATCTCAAGTTTGTTTTCTTTATATAGACCCTCTATATATTCCTTTCACCTTTCCCTTCTTTGCTTAATGCTGGCTTGCCATCACACTCTTGATATTCATACAGCTGCTTGTCTTTCCTCCAAATGCCTCTTCAATTTCCCTCAGCATGTGTTTTTCCTCTAGTTATTCGTGCCTTTGCAGCTTTGGCATTTGCTGTCTAGCCATTCTTGCTTAGCTATTTTGCACTTTCTGTCAGTCTCAATTTTTAGACCTCTAGATATCGATTTGCTGACTTCATTTCTTGTACTTTATATATTTCCCTTCAGTTAGTTAAATTTAATACCTCCTGTGATATCCAGGGATTTCTATTAGGCCTTGTCTTTTTACTTATATGATCCTCTGCTGCCTTACTGATTTCATCTCTCAAAGCTGTCCATTCGTCTTCTGTTATATTCCTTTTCCCTTTTTCAGTCTAACATTGGCTAACGCTCCCACTGAACTCTTCAGAATATCTGATCCCTACAGTTTATCCAGGTCCCCATCTCCTTAATTTCCTGCCTTTGGCAATTTTTTTCAGTTTTTGTCTGCAAGTAATAACCAGTAAATTATAGTCAGAGTTTGCATATGCCCCTAGAAATACTCCTGTTCATCCTGCCATCGCACTTCTCTAATTACCACTATTTCTAACTTCAACTCATCTTTTTCCCATTTTAGAACTCCAGTTTTGTTTTCCCTAATGATGTCATGCTCCTGAGAAGTCCATGCCAGGAGATATGCTTGGGAGATTACTTTATCCCCAGAATATATTACCCAGGAGGAAGCCATCATCAATAAGCCATACAGAGCTACATACACTCAGGAAAAAAGTTATGCCTATAGTTTCCCCCATTGCTTTCAGCTGTACGCAGTACCAGCACAGAAAGGCCATGTTGGCTAATGTTACAAGGCCAGATCAGTCAATCGCCCAGCTATTTCCCCTGCAACTACTGAAAAGTTTGTTGCCTCTCTTCAGGAACCACGAGTCAATCTGGCATCTCTAGTGATAGCCCTCGATTGTGGTTGCATCTATGGTATGGCTTGTACCACTGAGGCAAGCAAACCACCCCACCATATCACGATCCGTTGTTCATGAGGTGAGGTGAGGGGAGGGGGGAGGATATTAGAAAGTGCTTTTCTCTGTTACAGTAATGAAAAACTATATTTTTACAATGGATCAAGAGACTGTCATAGTTGAGGTGACAACCTTAGATACAGAGAGGAGGGGGGAATCGGGGAGGGGATTAGAAATCTGAGAGAGAAAGGGGGGAGGGTCAGAAATCTTTGTTTATTTATCCAGCTTTTCCAAGTCATGTTACTATGGTGCTTTCACCAGTAACATTGTGCATGGTGGACCTGACATCAGCTAATGAAGAGACTAAAATAAGTAGTAACTGTTTCATACATCATAATTTACACCTTGTTAATGTTGAGGTAGAGAAGAAAGCATTGCAGACATTTATTAAAACTGTTAAACAAAGATTTGTAGCATAGAATGTCATATTTACCACATTTCATGCTTGACATTGGTGGCAACATTTAAGGATGTATATTACAGAAACTCAACTCTGTTGTGGACTGGACAATTAAAAATGTGGAATAAATAGGAGAAGGTGTTTCTCCGATCATAGGAATATTACAGAAAGGTTGATGACAAGCTGAAAATATAAAACTTGGTTTGTACAGTTGTAGAGTTTAGTTGTGCTACAAGCATAAATTTAAGATATGAAAATGGAGAAAGCTGTTTTGATTATGTCCCTCAGGTGGTGTAACACAACCTGTATACCTGAAAATTATTTCAGATATCAAACATAACTAGAGCAGCCTGCCATTTGATTGAATTCTGGCTCTCTTTATACAGAAAATCACTGTACTGTAACTTTCTGGTCACTTTAATTTACTCTTATTCGCTCTTGGTGCCCATAGTACTTTTCTGATTGTCAGTAGATGCTTTATGGCCTCATGTCAATATTTTCGCTGAACATTTCACAACAAAATAAAATTACTGCCAGATAATTAAAATTGTCTTCTTCCCAAGGAGTGCCAATGGACTATTAGAAAAAAAAGTTATTAGTGAATTGAAAGAAATGTTGGTGATGGGAACAATTTTTTTCTGCTCTAGTAGATCAAACCAGTTGCTGCACCAATTGTGAAGTGGAAAAGACAAATACGTTTTCCATTTTCCATGAACAGTAAATTACATTGTGATTTTCCAGATAAGAAATCAGGGAATATAAATACACACATCAAAAAGAGTTTTGCATCACCTCTGTTCCGAGAGTTCTGGAAGCTGTACGGGAAATTGGAAGAGAGATCAACATAAACATAATTTCCGTCTTTTTTATTGCTCATGAAAACCATACATTGTGTGTTGTACCACCATACATAGAGATCTTCAGAGGTGGTGGTCCAGATTACTTTATGCACCGGTAGCTGTAATTCCCAGTAACATGCCCTCTTGCATTGATACATGCCTGTATTTGTTGTGGCATACTATCCACAAGTTCATCAAGGCACTGTTGGTCCAGATTGTCCCACTCCTCAAAGGCAATTCGGCGTAGATCCTTCAGAGTGGTTGGTGGGTCACGTCGTCCATAAACAGCGCTTTTCAATGTATCCCAGGCATGTTTGATAGGGTTAATATCAAGAGAACATGCTGGCCACTCTAGTTGAGCGATGTCGTTATCCTGAAGGAAGTCATTCACAAGATGTGCACGATGGGGATGCAAATTGTCACCCATGGAGACGAATGCCTCGCCAATATGCTGCCAATATGGGTACACTATTGGTCAGAGGATGGCATTCAAGTATTGTACACTGTTTGAGTCATAACACGACGCCCTGTGGCTGCACGAAAAGCATTATTCAACATGGTGGTGTTGCTGTCAGGGTTTCTCCAAACCATAATCCATAGGTAGCAGTCATCCACTGCAGTAGTAGCCCTTGGGTGGCCTGAACGAGGCATGTCATCCACAGTTCCTGTCTCTCTGTATCTCCTCCATGTCCAAACATCACTTTGATTCACTCCAGATGCCTGGACACTTCCCTTGGTGAGAGCCCTTCTTGGCACAAAGTAACAATGTGGATGCGATCAAACCACGGTATTGACCATCTAGGCATGGTTGAACTTCAGGTAACACAAGCCATGTACCTCCTTCCTGGTGCAGTGACTGGAACTGATCGGCTGTTGGACCCCCTCCATCTAATAGGCACTGCTCATGCGTGGTTGCTTACATCTTCGGGCGGGTTTAGTGACATCTCTGAACAGTCAAAGGGACTGTGTCTGTGGTACAATATCCACAGTCAATATCTATCTTCAGGAGTTCTGGGAACCGGGATGATGCAAATTTTTTTATGATGTGTGTAAGAACATAACTTCCCTGGTGGTCCAACTGTTCTGTGAGCACATTCATGGTAAGTATGGATCCCAAGCCATTGCAGCCTCTGACTCATAAACCATGAAGGCTTCTTTGATGTGAAGGATTCTGATTGTGGCCTTTTTTCTTCCACCCTCCTGATATCTCCTTTTTTAGCAAATCAGTTATGGTGTCCAATTAGCACCTTTGCCCTCCGTTATTCAAAAGTTTCTCAGTAGTGTGGGCTGTGCAGGGAAGGTTGGCCAGTGTGGCGTGTATGCCAAGAAATGTGAAATTCCACCATCTGTGTGTGTGTGTGTGTGTGTGTGTGTGTGTGTGTGTGTTACATGAAAATTGCCCATTCACAGTAGACAACCTCTGTAGTTGGGTTGTCAAGTACCTGTATGGCTGACGCTGTCCCACTGTTGGTTCCTGTGTATGTGCCCATGTATTCGTAGGGGTATGTGTGTATTGTATTTGAGACACAGGGATTTCATACACCTATGTCATATACCCATTATTGTGGTGAGTTGGCACACAAAATGAGAAAAGCTGCTGGTTAGTGGGGAAGGAACCAAGGCACACACAGTGAAAAGACATAAACAATCCCAAACTTGTGATCATATGCTTCCAAGTATCTAGTCATCTTTGTCCACCATCTTTCGTATTACAGGTGGATCGCTATCGTTCTGGGTCTGAGTGACTTGTCCTTTCTTTTTAGCCTTCCACAATATATCCCTCTCTCTTCTCTGACTCTCTGATGAAGCGAGTTTTAGTTACGAAAGATGTGTAGTGTTTCCTTTTGACTTTGTCTGTTGGCAGTATTATATATTTCACTTCTTGAAGGTTAAGTACTGAACAGCAGTTCTTTCTTGTAGTACAGGATGGTTATAATTCAAGTTAAACTTTCAAACTGCTGTAGAAATAACACCACTGGTCAGAATGACATCAAATTGCAACAGAATATTATTGGAGAAGGGGGAAAACGTATGGCAGAAGAAAAATAAATAGTTACAAAATGTAGCAATAGATGGGGCTGTAAGCATCATAATTTAATAGTAGTTGACTATAAATGTCAAATGAATCATTCAACAGTGCCTAAGGTGTATGTTTGATGTTAAACAAACTCTACTACTCAGAGTGCATGGGTGTACAGGTGTGATACTGTTAATTATGTAAGCCCATCCAACATGGCAAGGTCATATCACATCAGATGGGAAAAATCGGTTTTTAATTGTCCTGAGGCCAAAAATCACATAAAAAGCATCAATCAAAATCAAATCGGATTATTAATTTCCATGTGACTGGCGCAAAAAATATTCAATGTGCTGGTCACCGTTTTCAAGTTGAAATCGAGAAACAGCATGTTCCACAGCTGATCAAAGTGTTTCCAGGGTCCTGTTTAGAATGTGTTGTGCAGTGTCGGCCTTCAATACAGCTAAGTTTCCAGTCAGAACACTGAACACATCATCTTTCAGATAGCCCCACAGCCAGAAGTCACACGGCTTAAGATCAGGTGAACGGGGTGGCCAGGCTTTAGGGAAACGTGGCTGATAATTCTAGCATTTCAGAAGTGGCACTTCAGCAGCTGCTTAACTGGATTTGCAATGTGCGAAGGTGTGCCATCTTGCATAAAAATGATCCCATCCACATATCCACACTGTTGGAGAGCTGGAATGATGTGGTTGTGCAAAAGCCACTCATAGGGCTTACCAGTGACGGTACAGCTAACAGGACTGGAAGCACGTGCCTCCTTGAAAAAAATATGGCCCTATGATATATGATGCCGTAAACCCACACCACACAGTGACCTTTTCAGGGTGAAGTGATACTGGTTGATTTGCATGTGGATTTTCCGTTGCCCATATTCGACAATTCTGTGTAGTGACATACCCTGTCAGGTGGAAGTGGGCTTCGTCTGTTCACAAAATCTTCCACAGCCAATCACTGTCCACTTCCATGCAGGCAAGAAATTCTAAAGCGAAGGTCTCTCTTGCTGGCAGGTCAACTGGAAGCAACTAGTGCACATGGGTAATTTTGAATGGGTAGCAAAGAAGGATGTTTTGTAGGATTTTACGCACCATGCTCACTGGTATGTGCAATGTTCAGGCAATTTTCCATGCACTACACGTTTGCACACCACCACTTGTCTCCTCCTGCATTGCTGTGGCCACTGTTTCCACTAACATCGAATCAATTCGTTTTCTCCCTCTAGCACGTTGCACACCAAAAGAACCTGTCTTTTCAAATTTCTGAATCATTTTCTCCAGACCCACGGCAGTCATTGGATCAATACCTTTTTTCAAACCCTTCAGTGTCCAGAACTTCTGCAGAGCGATGTGTGCTCAGTCGTCATTCCCACCCCCGACTAACACGCTTTGAGGCTCAGAAGAATATGAATGCTACATTCTGCACAAATGACAACAAATTCTACACCATTGGTTATAGACATCTATCTTGAGGATATTAGTTTCCTATAATAGAAATTAACCTTCCCTGTGTATTGATGACACATGCATTTATTACAATTCTTAAAACGTAACTATCACAAAACAGCAGCTACAGCCTGCCAAAATTTAAAGCCCACAGATAGCCAACTTCCTGATTTGACAACTTCAGCGTTACTTCACTACACTATCCACATACATAATTGTGAACCGCCATATTTTCTTCTTGGATAAAAGGACAGAACCTTTACAGGAACAACCATGGTCTGGTGTCCTGATAGCAGCATGTTTATACTCTACCCTTTTTCAAATAAGCGTGATCTTCCTGAAGCTTTTCTCACAATCATTCTTGCAGGCACCTTCTTGGAGGCTTGCTTGCTATGGAGTATCATGACAGGTATTGGGAGATTGAATAACGTAAAATACAAATCCACCAAAAATAAATGCGAAATATGTCTGTTAAAAAAGCAAGTAAAAATTCTCTCAATGCCTTCCTAAGACACAGTCTCCACTCCTTCCAATTTGACTATGTAAGTGTAGACCACATGTGGTGTGAATTCAAAGAAATAGATCAACAGTTTATGAAAGATATATACCAAATAAATTAATAGAAGACATTACATAACCCCCTTGGCACACAAAACAGATTATAATACTGTCACTGAAGCAACAAAAAAGAAGCATGTCAAATTTTAAAGAATGCAAAATCCCCAAGATTGCCTAAGTTTTGTAGAAGCTTGAAATTTAGTGTGATCTTCAGTGTGAGATGCTTTCAATAGTTTTTACAGTGATACTCTGTCTTGAAATGTGATGGGAAACCCAAAGAGATTTTGGTCATGTGTAAAATACACCAGTGGCAAGACGCAAGCAGTACCTTAATTTCACAATAGAAATGGTACTGTTACTCGTGACAGTACCACTACAGCAGAGACACTAAACATCGTTTTCTCAAATTCCTTCACCAAGAAGACAAATTAAATATACCAGAATTCGAATCGAGAACAACAGCCTACATTAGTAACTCAGATGTAGATATTCTCACTGTAGTGAAGCAGCTTTAATCACTTAATAAAAGCAAGACCTGTGGTCTGGATTTATACAAGTTATGTTCCTTTCAGTGGATGTGGATATAATAGCTCCATACTTAGCAATCATATACAACCACTCGCTAATCAAAAGATCCACACCTGAAGAGTGGAAAGTTGCACAGGTCACACCAATACTCAAGAAAGGAAATAAGAGTAATCTGCTGAATTACAGATCCTTATCACTAACGTCGATTTGGAGTAGGAGTTTGGAACATGTAGTGTGTTCAAACATTATGAATTACCTAAAAGAAAACAATTTATTGACAACACTTATTCAGAAAATATCATTCTTGGAAAACACAACTAGCTCTTTATTCTCGTGAAGTAACGAGTGCTATCGACAGCAAATTGGTTCCATATTTCTAGATTTCCACAAGGCCTTTGACACAGTTCCTCACAAGCAAGTTCTAATCACATTGGATGCCTACAGAGTACCATCTCAGTTGCATGGATGGATTCAAGATTTCCTGTCAGAAAGGTCACAGTTCATAGTAATCGATGGGAAGACATTGAGTAAAACAGAAGTGCTATCTGGTGTCCCTCAAGGAAGTGTTATATAGGCCCTCTGCTGTTCCTAATCTGTATAAATGATTTAGGAGAGTCTGAACAGCCCTCTTAGATTGTTTGCGGATGATACTGTCATTTACCATCTTGTAAAATCATCAGATGATTGCAAAATGATTTAGGAAAGATAGCTGTATGGCGCAAAACTTGGCAGTTGAATCTGAGTAATTTAGTAATGCAAAGTGTGAAGTTACCCACCTGAGTACTAAAAGGAATCTGCTAAACCTCGTTTACACAGTAAATCACACAAATCTAAAGGCTGTGAATGCAACTAAGTACTAAGGGATTAGAGCGAGGTGGCACAGTGGCTAGCACACTGGACTCACATTTGGGAGGGCAATGGTTCAATCCCATGTCCGACCATCCTGATTTAGGTTTTCCGTGATTTCCCTAAATTGCTCCAGGCAAATGCCTGGTTGGTTCCTTTGAAAGGGCACAGCCAACTTCCTTCGCTGTCCTTCCCTAATCTGATGAGACCGATGACCTCACTGTCTGGTCTCTTCCCCTAAACAACCCAACCCAACTAATGGATTACAGTTACGAATATCTTAAATTGAAACTTATAGACAATGTTGTGGTGAAGCAAACCAAAGACTGTGATTTATTGGCAGAACACTTAGAATATGCAACAGGTCTACTAAAGCAGCTGTCTTCACTACATGTCGGTCCTCTTGTGGAGTATTGCTGCACGTTGTATAACATGCACCAGGTAGGATTGACAGAGGACATCGACAAAGTTCAAAGAAGGGCAGGTCATTTCCTATTATTGCAAAATAGGAGAGAGAGTGCCGCAAATATGATAAGTGAATTGAGGTGGGAATCATAAAAATGTGTTTTTTGTTGCAGCACGATTTCCTCTTGAAATTTCAGTCACAGACTTCCTCCTCCGATTGTGAAAATATTTTATTGGTGCCCACCTACATAGGGAGATACGATCATCATGATAAAATAACAGAAATCACCGCTTTCATTAATACATTTAAGTGTTCACTTTTCCCACACGCTGTTTGAGTGTGGAGCGGTAGACAATTGAGGATGGCTTGATGAACCCTACGTCAGATGTTTAATTTGAATTGCAGAGTAATCATATGGATATAGGTACAGAACTTCGTCTAGGTATATCCTTCAGGCCAGAAAACATAACAGACCTATGTCTTCTGCAGTGACTGTTTTAGGCAGTGGTGAACAAATTCCAGAGTTTGTAAATCATTTATACCAATGGTTCATGTGACAATGACCAAACGGGTTGCGCCTCTGACACAGTGAGCAGCACTCCATACTGCAGGAATATACCATCTTTATTGCAGAACCGGTAACCATTGTGTGAGCTTTTAGATGCCTCTACAGCTACTCCTCACACAAGTCTGTTCTAATCTGCAGTGATTCTGAGCATTTTACAAGCCATAGCAACTCTTTCCTGCCGCCAACATCCACTGGTATTGTCTATTCATCACCTTCTCTCTGAGTTCCAAAACCCTGGAAGGTCAGTTATTTTTCTGTGGACCCTGTGGCATGTCGAAATCCCAGGAAATGAATTTATGGATCATTTTCAAAGGACGTTATGAAAAAGAATGACCTAAAGTTAAAGGTAATGGACCTCAGGATATGGAGGGCACTATACCGACAACTAATAGTGTCGTGGAATGGATAGTGGTATTCTGTAGCTACACCTAACTAGCTATGTTTCATAAAAGATTCATGTCTTCATGTAGAATGTCTTGACAAGAATCTAAAATTCTTCACTGACTCCAGATCGATCTCATTAGGCTCCCCCTTTCTTAAATAAGCTGCACCATTTTACTACAGCTGTGATTACACACCTTAACTTCATTAAAGATAGACATTGATGCTACCTGACTCACTATCCTCAATTTTAGCCAATGAAAACCAACCAGTGCATCTAATCTTAGAATTTATCTGATGATGCAGCGTTTATAATGTTATTTGAAGGTCAGACAGTATTGTCTTGCCAGCCCTTGGGCAGGGGGTGGTCGGTTGCCTTGCAGGTGCAGTCTACCATGGAAGACCTCTGGCTGTTCTTGGCTAGTAGCTTGGTCTTTGAACCCATGTTCTAATTTTCTTATTCTTTTACATCTGTTATTGTTTTAGTCTAAGTGTGTTAACATTATTTGCTCTTACAGTTTCATTGAGCTGCCTATCTCACTCGTCTTTTATAGTGATCAGAGACCTTATAATCAGGCACAGAAGGTGTGCCACTTTTCGTTATCCCAAGAGGACCTTAGGACATTTTTAGCTGGAATACTTCATCCATTATGATACCTTACCTTACCTTTATAGCTGGTTTAATCCTCATCTTTTACTTTTTCTCTCAGATGAACATGATGATGGTCATCTCGGCTGTCCATCTCATTTCTTTTAGAAAATTTTTATTTGTGTGACACTCTGAGGATGGAGGGAGCAGTGACCTAGCAGTTTGATCCCTTAAACCCATCATTCCTATTCAATCCAAAACACAACTTATCTATTCACTATATTGTGTGTATATACACTCCTGGAAATGGAAAAAAGAACACATTGACACCGGTGTGTCAGACCCACCATACTTGCTCCGGACACTGCGAGAGGGCTGTACAAGCAATGATCACACGCACGGCACAGCGGACACACCAGGAACCGCGGTGTTGGCCGTCGAATGGCACTAGCTGCGCAGCATTTGTGCACCGCCGCCGTCAGTGTCAGCCAGTTTGCCGTGGCATACGGAGGTCCATCACAGTCTTTAACACTGGTAGCATGCCGCGACAGTGTGGACGTGAACCGTATGTGCAGTTGACGGACTTTGAGCGAGGGCGTATAGTGGGCATGCGGGAGGCCGGGTGGACGTACCGCCGAATTGCTCAACACGTGGGGCGTGAGGTCTCCACAGTACATCGATGTTGTCGCCAGTGGTCGGCGGAAGGGGCACGTGCCCGTCGACCTGGGACCGGACCGCAGCGACGCACGGATGCACGCCAAGACCGTAGGATCCTACGCAGTGCCGTAGGGGACCGCACTGCCACTTCCCAGCAAATTAGGGACACTGTTGCTCCTGGGGTATCGGCGAGGACCATTCGCAACAGTCTCCATGAAGCTGGGCTACGGTCCCGCACACCGTTAGGCCGTCTTCCGCTCACGCCCCAACATCGTGCAGCCCGCCTCCAGTGGTGTCGCGACAGGCGTGAATGGAGGGACGAATGGAGACGTGTCGTCTTCAGCGATGAGAGTCGCTTCTGACTTGGTGCCAATGATGGTCGTATGCGTGTTTGGCGCCGTGCAGGTGAGAGCCACAATCAGGACTGCATACGACCGAGGCACACAGGGCCAACACCCGGCATCATGGTGTGGGGAGCGATCTCCTACACTGGCCGTACACCACTGGTGATTGTCGAGGGGACACTGAATAGTGCACGGTACATCCAAACCGTCATCGAACCCATCTTTCTACCATTCCTAGACCGGCAAGGGAACTTGCTGTTCCAACAGGACAATGCACGTCCGCATGTATTCCGTGCCACCCAACGTGCTCTAGAAGGTGTAAGTGAACTACCCTGGCCAGCAAGATCTCCGGATCTGTCCCCCATTGAGCATGTTTGGGACTGGATGAAGCGTCGTCTCACGCGGTCTGCACATCCAGCACGAACGCTGGGCCAACTGAGGCGCCAGGTGGAAATGGCATGGCAAGCCGTTCCACAGGACTACATCCAGCATCTCTACGATCGTCTCCATGGGAGAATAGCAGACTGCATTGCTGCGAAAGGTGGATATACACTGTACTAGTGCCGACATTGTGCATGCTCTGTTGCCTGTGTCTATGTGCCTGTGGTTCTGTCAGTGTGATCATGTGATGTATCTGACCCCAGGAATGTGTCAATAAAGTTTCCCCTTCCTGGGACAATGAATTCACGGTGTTCTTATTTCAATTTCCAGGAGTGTATATATAAGTTCCAGTTTGTTAGGTCAGGTGCGTTGCTATTGGCAAGCCATAATGTTAGATTTCAAGAAGGTTTATGTTCATCACTTGGATCACTGAATGTTGTTTACTGAATAGTACAAAAAGAAAATATTTTGGAACTAATGTGGTGTACCAGCTGCTCTGTGCCTCTATATTGTGCATTTTTATTGAGAGCATTGCATTTAAGCTTAACATATTCACTGCTTGCTACAAAGTTTACTAGAAATGTTACAAGTATTTTACAGGTTATAAGTATTAACATATCTGTTTTATAGTTTTGTTATTACATCCTGTAACAATCATGTAAAAGTAGATGAACATTGTTTTTATTTATTTACTTATTTATTTCAGGGTGTTCCTCAACAAAAGAACAAGTAATATTGTGGCAGTGGATTCGCTCCTGGAGTAGTACTATGAAAGGCATACCTGGGAGATACATCAGTGAAACACCTGAATCACGAGCTATTTATCCATCATCTAAGGACAGCTGGTTCATATCGTTTCTTGTTCTTAGCAAAGGACTCGGCTGCTTTGGCGTGTTCTTAGGATGTGATCTGTTGAAGAAACTCAGTGTTATTCCGCTGGTGTGTTTTGTTAAATGCATGTAAGTATTAGTTTTAATTTACTTCTTGTGGCATTGGTTGTAAATATAAATAAAAACCTTCTTTTACTACATGTACACTAAATTAATTGAAGTTTAGATACTTTGTCCATGGAGGAGTACTGTAACTCTGCAGTTAAATTTTCTTCCATTGTTACAACCCTGTATGTTTGACAAGCTACAGGTATTTTGCATTAATTCGGAGATTGACTGGAGGCGTGTTTCACATTAAGAGCTCAGTCTGTTATTGTATGATGCTGAAGTAACTGGGTACATTTGAATGAAGAACTGTTAAAAAAAGTGTGGCTAGACTTTCCAGTCTTCCCTACATACAAATAGGTCAAAGGAAGACAGCTTGTGCCTGTCTGCAGCTTCATATACATACATACTCTGCAAGCCTCCATAAGGTGCATGACAGAGGGTACCACATACCCATTTCCTGTTCCACATGCAAATACAGCAAGGGGAGAAAGACACACTAAAAGTGTCCATACAAGACCTAATTTCTTGCATCTTATCTTTGTGGTCCTTATGCAAAACGTATGTTAGCATCAGTTAAATCAAAAAGAGCATTGTCGTCCTTCCTGCCAGGGATTCCCATTTGATATTGTGAAGCATCTTGCTTGCATGCTGATTGAACATACCCGTAATAAATCTAGCAGCGTGTCTCTGAATTGCTTCAGTGTTTTCTTTTAATCCAACCTGGTGGGGATCCCAAACATGTGAACAGTGCTCAAGAATGGATCACACTAGAGTTCTGTACACCTTCTCCTTTATGGATGAACTACAGTTTTTCAAGATTCTCCCAATAAAATATAGTCAAGCATTTGCCTTCCCACCTATCAACATGACATGCTGATTCTATTTTGCATTTCTAGGCATACTAGATATTTAATCATTGTGACTCTGAAGCATCTACATCTACATCTACACCTACATTTATACTCCGCAAGCCACCCAATGGTGTGTGGCGGAGGGCACTTTACGTGCCACTGTCATTACCTCCCTTTTCTGTTCCAGTCGCGTATGGTTAGCGGGAAGAACGACTGTCTGAAAGCCTCCGTGCGCGCTCGAATCTCTCTAATTTTACATTCGTGATCTCCTCAGGAGGTATAAGTAGGGGGAAGCAATATATTCAATATCTCATCCAGAAACGCACCCTCTCGAAACCTGGCGAGCAAGCTACACCGCGATGCAGAGCGCCTCTCTTGCAGAGTCTGACACTTGAGTTTGCTAAACATCTCCGTAACGCTATCACGGTTACCAAATAACCCTGTGATGAAACGCACCCTACTATTGCTGTACTCGAACAATACAGGATTGTTTGTCCTATGTATCCCCACTGATGTACATTTTTCTACAGTTAGAGCAAGCTGACATTCATCACACCAGCGTCTTGTATCTCCTTACAGTCGCTCAAGAACAACACCTGCCTGTACAACACAGAATCGTCAGCAAACAGTTGTAAATTACAGGTCACCCTGTCTGCTAGATCATTCAGATCATTTATGTATATAGAGAACAATAGTAGTCCTATAACACTATTCAAGAGCACACCTGATGTTGGCCCCCTTGTCTGTTAGGAACATTCACCGTCAAGGACAATGTATTGGGTTCCATTACTTAAAAAAGTCTTCAGGCCACTTGTGTATCTGGGTACCTAATCCATATGCTTGAACCCTTATCAACAGTGTGCTATGGAGTACTGTGTCAAACATTTCTAGAAATCTGGGAATGTAGAATCTGCCTGTCACTCTCCTTCCATGGTTCTTAGGATATTGTATGAGAAAAGGGCAATCTGAGTGTCGCAAGAGTGATGCTTTCTAAATCTCTGCTGATTTGTGGGCAGAAGCTTTTCTGTCTCAAGGAAATTTATTATTTTCGAACTTGGAATGTGTACGGGAATTCTGCAGCAAACCACAGTTAAGGATATAGGTCTGTAATTAAGTGGGTCCATTATTTTACCTTTCTTATACGTAGGAGTCACCTGTGCTTTTTTCCAGTTGCTTGGCAGTTTTCTCTGAGTGAGAGATTTGCGATAAAGGCTGGCTAAACAGGGGGCTAATAGCACAGAGCACTCTCTGTAGAATCAAATTGGGAATCCGTCTGGACCTGATGACTTATCTGTTTTCGCCTCTTTCAGGTGTTTTCCTTGGCCACTGCTCCATGTGAGAGTCTATATTAAAGTCAAACAACAGTGTGTTTGTACAATCCACCTGTGTGAAAGATTTCTTAAACTTGAAATTTAAAACTTCAGCTTTCCTTTTGCTGTCTGCTGTTGCCACCCCAGACTGATTGACAAGTGGCTGGATAGAAGTGTTTGACTCCCTTAGTGATTTTACATATGACAAGAATTTTGTCAGGTTCTCGGCAAGCTTTTTTGCTAAGGTATGACAGTAAAAGATGCCGCATGCTTCAGGCATTGATCTTCTTACGGTCGCACGAATTGCTACTACCTTTAGCCTGTCAACATTTGCGGATTGTGTTTTGAACCGAGAGCGCAACAATCTCTTCTTCCTCAGAATTCTGCTAACTGTATTATTAAACCATGAAGGGTCCTTTTCATCCGTAATCCATTTATTTGCCACATACGTCTCCAGAGCGTGATTTACAGTCAGATTAAACTTTACCAATAATTCCTCTATGTCTGTGATATTGGTGCTAAGTGATTCCATTCATTGTCTAAATTGGATACTAACTATTACTTACCTGCCTTTTCTAGCATAAATACTCTTGTAGCCTTCTGGATGGATTCATTAGCTTTAGTAATAATCATCACTGTGATGACATGATGATCACTAATCCATGTCTCTATACCAACACTGTTGATAAGGTCAGGACTGTTTGTAGCTACAAGGTCTAAAATATTGCCTTTGTGTGTGGGTTGTCTAATTGTTCAAGGCAGTTTTCAGAAAATGTATTTAGAAGTACTTCACAAGAATGACTGCCTGTACCACCTGCAGTAAATCTATATAGACGTCCCAGTCTACGCTCAGTAGATTAAAATCACCTCCAACTAACACTGCATGATCTGGGTATTTCCACACTACTGAACCTTACTTTCCTTGAATGATTCTACAACTATTGTGGCAGAATCAGGTGGCTGGTGTAAAAACATATTATTATTAACTTGATTTCACCTATGCTTGTTACTCATGTCCAGATTAACTTCACTGTCAGGCAAAATTTTGACCCCAATAGACACTATATTTTGGTCAACAACAATGAAGACTCCTCCTCCTTGTGGCATCTCATCTGTCATTTTGATATATGTTGCTTGCCTCACTAAATATTTCAGAGCTTTCTACTTAAGTTTCAGCCAGCTCTTGGCCCTGAGAATAATTTGAGTGTGTTAACTTACCTGGAGGGCACTAAGTTCAGGAAAGTTATTACAAAAATTTTGACAGTTTATTTTTACAACTTTGACAGTCAAAGTGTGTCTACTTTGTATGGATTTAATTTTGCTCTGTGCATATCAACTGGCAAGCATTCATCAGAGGACCTCAAACTACTGCCTAATCTAAAACAACCCCATATTCGCTACACAAGTACTCCACTACCCAAGTAGCTGCTTCCTGTGCGTAGTGCACCCCTGACCAATCGTGGGGAACCTACTACTTTCCAATCCATAATGCAGGTTGAGAAACCTGCAGCCATGAGTGTCACAGAATCAACGGAGCCTCTGGTGGAGACCCTCCACACGACTCCAAATAAAAGGATCTCTATCGACTATTGGTATTATGCTGCAAATTGTGTTCTGCTTGTACCCCATTAGAGAAGCCAGCATTCTTCACCATTTCTGCCAGCAGCACATAGGAATTGAGGATGTTCTCAGAATCCATATAACAGGTGTAATTGGTGCCGACATGAGCAACACCTTGCAGACTATTGCATAGCACTATTACCCTAAAGGGCTTCATGAAGCATCTAACATTGGTGCTTCCGATAGCTAGTTAACCTGTCACCCCCATGTACCTGCTCGGATCCTACTGAAGAAGTGGCCATATCTCCTTTCAGAGAGTAAATGGATGTGGCCAGACAGCCAGCCTCCACATTGACTCTCCACCTTGATGCAATCTACTACATAATAACCCGTCACTCACCCTGCATTGAGTGTGTATCTTCTGCAAAACAAGCAACCCCTGAGGAGACTCATGCAATGCGCCAGTTTCTACACTGCTGCTACACTCAAAGGCAGCAGCTTGCAGACAGCTGACCATGGCCATAAGTGTCTTCAGCTGTTCGTGGACTGTGGCAAGCTCCACATGTGTCTGCATACAGCAAGCACACACCCTATCCATCCTACTACTACCAGCTTGATAATGAAACTATGAAAACAAACACAAAGAGCTGAATGTGTGACTTGTTAGTCTCCTGGTGATTCACCAACAGCAGCTGGCAACTGACTGAGCTGTAGTCATCCCAGTTACTGACTATCCAAAGCAAACAAACAAACAAATAAATGACTACTGCACTACAGACTGTGTATATGTTACCATTACTAAAAGTTGTACTATACTGCTGGGGCACACAACACAAGTGAACAATGGTTTTTGAATTTGGTACAGCACATAATGGCAGAGTATACAATAACATGAAACTGCCTGAAGACCTCATAAAGTCGGCAGCATAACAACATTCAGATCTTGACAGTAATTAATAGTTGACAGCAAGGTGCAAACTGAGATTGGGAGTCTTGCATCTGCCTAGATACAGAAAAGTGTAGACAGCACTGGTGTCAGTAGTGCTAGTTTTGAGTTGATTTGCACAGCCGATGCTGTAGAGTTGTGCTGGTGGCTGATGGTGGGGCCTCTGGTGTCGATCCCCACATCTGTGGCTAGTGAGCCATAGCTTACTGCATAGAATAACATCTGTGGAGTGCTGGTTTGACCAGTTGTTCATGTGGCACAAATGTACATGTTACTGTTACTAAAACACAATAATACACCTCTTAAATACAGAAATATGCAATTAATTTAAGGCTTAAACTATGCACTTACATTATGATCTACAGTGTGTGCATTTGCTTTGAATAATAGCTGTTTGATTAACAGTAAAAATTGTGTCAGTATTTTGCAACCATGACATAAAACTGATAGTTCAGTAATATTCACTAATGTCAGCACCTGCATTCCTTGTAACTAGAATTATTACATTCTTCATGAAGTCTGTGGGAATTTTGCCAGTCACACATATCTTGCACATTAAATGGAATAGTTTTTCCCTGGCTAGCTCTCTCAAGATCTCAGTAACAGAGTGTATGTCATCCACTGGAGGGGCCTTATTTTGGATTGGGCCTTTGTGCTACGTTCAATTGTTCTCACAGCACCACACTTTTCATCTCATCGTCATGTGCTCCTTTTCCCTTTGTGTAATATATTACCGTATATACTCGAATCTAAGCCGCACCTGAAAAATGAGACTCAAAATCAAGGAAAAAAAATTTTCCCGAATCTAAGCCGCACCTGAAATTAGAGACTCTAAATTCAAGGGGACAGAAAAGTTTTAGACCGCAACTCCAAATCGAAATAAAGTTGGTCCATTGTAACATGATACACAATTGAGGTCGAATGGATGAAGATACAGCTACAGTAGTTTGGTTCGAGTCGTAAGCTTAACAGTTAAGCTTTACCAAGTAGCCATTGCTATGTGTCAGGCACTTCGTCCGTATTTATACGGGTACCCTTCCTTTTTCACGTGCTTTGCCTGGTTTGAATAGATTGCTTATTTTGCTTTGATCTGATAAGTGCCGTTCTCTTTGTTATAGGTGTTTACGTCACTCTAAGCTGAAACTGCATTATTGTACTGTGTTATGCATTGTTTGTCGCACTCTGATAATGAGTGTTTACAGCCAGTTGCCACTCGCGGCATGGATTGCTTCTGTGCGCACTACCATGGCTTACAATAAAAAAAAAAGAGAGGAATTGTCTCGTAAGCAAAACAATGGCGAAAGACTGCTATTTGTTGTTACTTACACTGCAGCTTTCTTTGATAATGGTCAACAAGAACCAAATAATAGACTGCATACAATAGATGATGTTCTGAACGAAAGTTGAGCAAAAATTTTGTTGTGTTTGAAAATCTTTGCAGACGCCTCTTTAGTACATTACATTCTGCACAGAAATTAGATTCATCTTAGATTTAAAAATCTAGTCAGTTGGTGTGCTTCATTTCTGACTGTATCACTATTCAGCATAAGAATAATACGAATATAAACATGACATGATATGTACGGTATATTCTTCCGCGTTTGCTGTTGTCTCTCTCTATTTTCATAGTTTATTAGGCAGACAGGATTTAAATGAGATAGCAGCAAACACCATAGCATACATGGCATGATGTTTACATTCTTCTACCTTTTCTTTTAATTTATTTACTGACGCAAAGGTTCGGGCGCCAGTATTTATCTTAGTGCGTGCAAAGCACGCCTGTGTAGCACTACATATATTCGATGGCAGAAGTTAGTTGCAGCAGCACCTACCAACATTTTTCAGAACTCCCGCTTACTTTTAACTCGATTCTAAGCCTCAGGCGGTTTTTTGGATTACAAAAACCAGAAAAAAAGTGTGGCTTAGATTCGAATAAATACAGTAAGTTCATTTCCTGGTACATCCCTTCTATGTATTCTGTCCACTTTTCAGTAGTCTTTTCTTTGCTTAGTATTTGCTTTTATCTGAGCTCTTTCTATTCATACAGATGCTTTTCTTTTCTCCAGTAGTCCCATTATTTTTTTTTACAGACAGCATGTATCCTTCTCTAGTAATGCATGCTTGTACAGCCTTCTGTTTGTGATACAACCTTGCCTGCTTAGAAATTTTGCACTCTCTGCCAGTGTTGTTAGTCTATGTTAGGTTAGAAATCTCATGTGTAGCACAGTGGGTCACTCTTTCATTTTTTCATAAGTGATTTCACAGGCACACATTTCTGTTGTAGGTTATTGATATATCAGTTTTTTTAAATATCTAACATAGTCTATCTTTTATCATGCAGATTGTGTGTGCATACACTTGACTGATTGAGCTTTACAAAGAAAAATTTAACCCCTTTTTTAACCACACTCACCTCCACATATTTTAGTAAGGACCTTTAAAGAGCCTAATACACAATGCCCTACGATAACATATGGGTTTTGGTTTGCTGCTTGATTGCATTGCATAAATTCAACAATATTTCTCTGGACATGTGTTCAACATCTTCAGCTGCTGATTACTGCCAATAAGTAGCAGTTAGTGTGCCGAGAGCCTCTTATTGGACACTGAGGTGTGGCTTGCCTTCTGCAGGCGTTCTTGTTTGTTTTAGCTACCCTCTGTCAGTTTGCTGTTGTCGAATTCTCTGACGTAGGATATCAATGTTGTTATCTACTGTGTATGCCCGACTTTTTGTTGTATCTACACATCGGATGGAACAGCCACAAACATCTTCACTGTAATGGCGACCAAGTTTTGGGTTTTCCTAATAATAATAATAATAAGAAGAAGAAGAAGAAGAAGAAGAAGAAGAAGAAGAAGAAAATGAAATCTTAAGACAGCCACCAGAACAAGCACAATTAGAACACGAAGTGACACACAAGTTAGATATAGAAGAGAAATTTCAGCTGACATATATAGAATACAAACACACAAATACAGACATTAGACTATTCTTGCATAGACCGCCAAATAACCCACAAGTCGAAACAACAATAAAAACTATCAACACAATCATACACAACAAAATAAATGAAAACACAACTATGGAAGAGTTACAACTACTGGTTTATATAGGAGCACTCACTACACTAAATATACTCACTAGACAGAGATCAGAACCAACCAACACACAGAAGAAACCCACAAAACCAGCATGGCAACACAGGCTACAGATCACAATAGAAAAACTGAGAAAAGACATCGGACAGCTAACACAATTTATAAGAAATGAAATGTCAGAAAAAAAAAACGAGAAAGGTTAGGTAAAATCTCACAACAAGAAGCGATAGAGCAATTAGATGAAAAGAAGCAGAAATTACAAACATTGACCAAATGACTTAGAAGATACAAAAAAAAGTGAAAATAGAAGGAAACAAAACCAAACATTCAACACAAACCAAACGAAATTTTACCAGACAATAGATAACACACACATTAAAATAGACAATCCACCAAACATAACAGGCATGGAACACTTCTGGAGCAACATATGGTCAAACCCGGTACAACATAACAGGCATGCACGGTGGATACAAGCAGAAACAGACACATACAAGATGATACCGCGGATGCCTGAAGTGATAATTTTGCAACATGAAGTCACCCAAGCAGTTACTTCTACTCGCAATTGGAAAGCCCCTGCAAAAGATAAAATACCAAATTTCTGGCTAAAGAAGTTCACCTCAACACATTCACATCTAACTAAATTATTTAACAGTTACATCGCAGACCCATACACATTCCCTGATACACTTACACATGGAATAACTTATCTGAAACCTAAAGATCAAGCAGACACAGCAAACCCAGCTAAATATCGCCCCATAACATGCCTACCAACAATATACAAAATAATACCTTCAGTCATTACACAGAAATTAATGGCACATAAAACACAGAACAAAATTATAAATGAAGAACAAAAGACTGTTGCAAAGGAGCACGAGGATGTAAAGAGCAACTGATAATAGATGCAGAGGTGACATATCAAGCTAAAACTAGTTAAAACTAAACAAAGGTCACTACACTACGCATACATTGATTACCAAAAAGCTATTGATAGTGTACCCCACTCATGGTTACTACAAATATTGGAAATATACAAAGTAGATCCTAAATTGATACAGTTCCTAAACATAGTAATGAAAAACTGGAAAACCACACTTAATATCCAAACAAATTCAAATAATATCACATCACAGCCAATACAGATTAAGCGTGGAATATACCAAGCAGACTCATTAAGTCCTTTCTGGTTCTGCCTTGCTCTGAACCCACTATCCAACATGCTAAATAATACAAATTATGGATACAATATTACTGGAACATACCAACACAAAATCACACATTTGCTATACAAGGATGATCTAAAACTACTGGCAGCAACTAATCAACAACTCAACCAATTACTAAAGATAACAGAAGTATTCAGCAATGATATAAATATGGCTTTTGGAGCAGACAAATGTAAGAAAAATAGTATAGTCAAAGCAAAACACTAAACAAGAAGATTACGTATTGGATAACCACAGCGACTGCATAGAAGCGATGGAAAAAACAGATGCCTATAAATATCTAGGATACAGACAAAAAATAGGAATAGATAATACAAATATTAAAGAAGAACTAAAAGAAAAATATAGACAAAGACTAACAAAAATACTGAAAACTATAAATACTTATGCTATACCAATATTGACCTACTCATTTGGAATAGTGAAATGGAGTAATGCAGACCTAGAAGCACTCAATACACTTACACAATCACAATGCCACAAATATAGAATACATCACATACATTCAGCAACAGAAAGATTCACATTAAGCAGAAAGGATGGAGGAAGGGGATTTATCGACATAAAAAACCTACATTATGGACAGGTAGAAAATTTAAGAAAATTCTTTATAGAACGAGCAGAAACTAGCAAATACACAAAGCAATCACTCGTATAAATACATCGGTTACACCATTGCAATTTCATAACCACTTCTACAACCCTCTAGATCACATAACATCAACAGATACAAAGAAAGTAAATTGGAAAAAGAAAACACTACATGGCAAGCACCCGTATCATCTAACACAGCCACACATCGATCAAGACGCATCCAACACATGGCTAAGAAAAGGCAATATATACAGTGAGACGGAAGGATTCATGATTGCAGTACAGGATCAAACAATAAACACCAGATATTACAGCAAGCATATTATTAAAGATCCCAATACCACAACAGATAAATGCAGACTTTGCAAACAACAAATAGAAACAGTAGATCACATCACAAGCGGATGTACAATACTAGCAAATACAGAATACCCCAGAAGACATGACAATGTAGCAAAAATAATACATCAACAGCTTGCCTTACAACATAAACTTATAAAACAACACGTTCCCACATACAAGTATGCACCACAAAATGTACTGGAGAATGATGAATACAAATTATACTGGAACAGAACCATTATAACAGATAAAACAACACCACATAACATACCTGACATCATACTCACCAATAAAAAGAAGAAATTAACACAACTAATCGAAATATCCATACCCAACACAACAAATATACAAAAGCACACAGGAGAAAAAATTGAAAAATACATCCAACTGGCTGAGGAAGTCAAGGACACGTGGCATCAGGATAAAGTTGACATTATACCAATTATACTATCAACTACAGGAGTCATACCACACAATATCCACCAGTACATCAATGCAATACAGCTACATCCAAACTTATACATACAACTACAGAAATCCGTAATTATTGATACATGTTCAATTACCCGAAAGTTCCTAAATGCAATGTAAAATATACCGTACAGTTAAAAGGAAGTCTCGCTTGATCAAGGTCCGCGTTACTTTCCATTTTTAACCAGACATAATGTCTGACAAAGGAAAGAAATAATAATAATAATTACTGTTGACTTTTTGCACAGTTGATCACCCTTCATTTGTTGCTGCATTACCAAAGACAAGATAGTTAATAACTTCTGCGCACATTAGACATTATTTCAACTTCCTATTTCTGACATTTCTACTTATCTGCATTGTTTCTGATTTTTCATTATCTCTGTCTGATTGGAAATGAAATGTTAAATAGCTTTTAAGTCATAATTTACACTTCCTAATATTTTATCTTTGACTAATACACACGCTATTGTGGAAATCACTTTAGTATTTTATTAACAACATTTAACAATAATTAAGTGATCATGAATGATTGTGTTTTGTATATAGAGAAGGGAAGATTGATCCTACGATTACTCTCAGCAATTACAGCAACAGAACTATGGCTCATTACTATACTGTGATACAGTCATTCAAATTTCATTCGCTTTTAATTGTAGAAAGCTAAGTGTTCGACTCCATTTTTATATTCAATTTAACGTCTCTTTGTATAGTCTACAGATCCTATTATCGGTTATTTGGCATGTAATAGAGTTTAATAATGTGCACTACTTTCGTACACACGGTAGCGCCAGTTATGTCACATGCTGCAGCTATGTAGACTTATTCACAGTGCAGAAAACCAGTCTTTTTATTGAGAACAATATTATCAGGCTTATTGTCACATAGGGGACAGACGATTGATAATATCAGAAACGATTAATAGCATTGAGAAAGTTGTAATTAAAATTAATGATGTATAATCTCTCATCAGAATAACACCCGCAGCAAAGTAGCCCTTCAGGGAAATCAAAGAGGGTTTAACGTGGCTACTTTTCTTTCAAAATGCTGTTATATAAGCCATGCATGGGTATTGCTAGTTGTCTTTTTTTCTGTGCTCTGAATAAGTCTATGCAACTGTGGTATGCGATATAACTAGCATTTCCCTGTGCACAAGAGAAAGTAGTGCTCAATATTGAACTCTATTACATGCTGAATAACCGAGAATAGGATCTGTGCACTATACAAAGGGACATTATATGGAATATAAAAATAGAATCGGACACTTAGCTTTGTGAAAGTAAAAGCATACAAATTTTTAATGACTCTATCGAAGTATAGTAATGGACCATAGTTCTTGCTACAATATCTTTGAGTGACAAACTATAAAAATCACAGACATTTTAGCTGTCATAATTGCTGAGAGTAATTGTAGGGTCTACCCTCCTTTTTCTTATATACAAAATGCAATCATTCCTATCATTTAATTATTATTAAATGCTGTTAATAAAAAAGTAAAGTGATTTCCACAATAGTGCATGTATTAATCAATGAAAATCATAGTCAAGCTGCAAACTGTATCTCTGGATTACGGAAGGTTCGATTATGAAATTTTGATGATGATGATGATGATGATGATGATGATGATGATGATGCCGATGCCGATGCCGATGTCCCATACTCCGAGGGGTGTAGGGGAAGATGAGAAATATTACAAAGTGTAAATTGTGACTTTAAAGCTATTTAACATTTAATTTCCAATCAGACAGAAATAATACAAAATCAGAAACAGTGTGGATAAGTAGTAACATTGGAAATAGGAAGTTGAAATAATAACTATCATCTGAAGACGTTATTAACTATTTAGTCTTCGATATTGCAGCAACAAATGAAGAGTGATCGACTGTGCAAAAAGTCAACATTACTTATTATTATGAAAACCCAAGATTTAGTCACCGTTACAGTGAAGATGTTTGTGGCTGCTACATCTGATATGTAAATACAAAGGAAAGTCGGGCATATACAATAGAGAACATCATCAATATCTTATGTCAGAAGTCGACAACAGCAGACCGATAGAGGGTGGCTACATGCTGCTGCTGAGTATAACTTTGGCGATTAGCCAAACAACAACTGGTTGCTGTATGAATCCTCCGCTATTATTTTCTCCTTTATGATGCAGCTAGAAAGTAAAAACTGAGATATTACCTAGATTTTCTCATACATGATGTGATGTTGCAATATTTGTTACTGTGGTCTTGCGCTGTATGATAGCTCTGGCTAATATCAGGAATTCAGTCTACCATGGAGTCTCATACACTTTGTACTATGGCAGTAGCCAGCAAGTTCTCTGTTTGTGTGTTGGAGTAAAAATTTAATTTTTTATCTGTGAAATATTCACCTGGTTCCAGAAGAATTGCTTTTGAAGTACATTCATGTTTTATCCAAGTGTTCAGATGGTTTGTCCTTTCTGTTTGTGTTTTGATAGTATTATTTAATAAGACAGGTGCCATATGAAGTCTGTTCAAAAAATTCTGGAACATTCGTAATTTTGCCCCAATGGTATGTTGGAATGAAATGAAATGCAGCTGGCATTCCTGCACATACCTGTGTTCAATGTGTAACTGCCGGAAGTTTCATTGTTGTATGCTTGTTTGTTGTTGTTCAGTGCTATATTGAGTAGAATGCTGTGTCACATAATTAGCGAATTTTGAGATGGCAGAGTTAGAGGAGCAACGTGTCTGCATTAAATTTTGTGTGAAACTCAAGAACACCACTACAGAGAGACACCAAATAATGCAGGAAGTCTACGGTTATGTGTGCTTAAGCCGCACTCAGTGTTATGAATGGTTCTTTAAAAATGACCAGAAGTTGAACATGACCCTCATTTAGGGTGCCCTTAGACGTCTACCAACAAAGCTCATCTCAGGGATGTCAGTGAAATTGTGCATGCCGATCGAAGACTGACTGTCCGAGCGATTGCAGAAGAATGTAACATTTCAGTTGGATCATGTCATGAAATCCTGACTCAGCATCTTGGAATGCATCGTGCTGATGCCAGGTTCGATCCATGGTTCGTGAGTAAAGACCAGAAAGATCTTCGCCTCACAATCTGTGAAAAGCTTTTGGATCGCACAAATAAGAATGAGATGTTCCTTAAGAGAAGCATAACTGGTGATGAGATGTGGGTTTACAGTTATGATGTAGAGACCAGGGTTCAGTCTCCATGATGGGTCAGGAAAGTGCTTTTACTTTGAAGGATTAGTTCATGATGAATTCATGCCACAGGGATGAACTGTTAATCGATGGTACTATTGGGACTTGTTGCAATGCCTGCAAGAAAATGTGAGAAGGAAACAGCATGAAAAGTGGTGAAATAGTTCATGGCTCTTGCATCAAGATAATGCACCCACATATTCATCTCTGTTGGTGCGTGACTATTACACAAAAAATGAAATCGCTGTGCTGTCTCGTCCTCTGAACTCTCCAGACCTGGCCCCTGTGGACCCAGCAAGATGTGTACCAAGACTGCTTCTGGAAGTCGAAACGGTGTTGAGAGCGGTGTATGAATTGTGGAGGAGAGTATTTCGAAGAAGACCATGCACAATAAGTAAAACGTAAGCGTAGAAAAATTTTCCGAACAAAGTTCGGGAATTTTTTGAACAGACCTTGGATTTGCAGTTCCAAGTTGTGTGCGCGTGCACGTTCGCGTGCAAGAGTATATTCCTAGATCCCTCTTGTGAAACTTTATTAAGTAGACTTTCTTGGAATAGTGTGTATGTGTCTTGATGCATCTGCCTGTTCAGTTTTGCCAGCGTAACCACTTTTGCTACTCCTCTTTGTATATACCTGCTAGCCCTATTGGGAAGGAGCCCCATACACTTGAGCAATATGGGTCACATGAGTAATTTGTAAACAATCTCCTTTGTTGCTGTATCAGTTTTGCTAGTATTCTACTTGTCTTGCACCTGATTTCCCTGTTACTAAGCCTCAGTGATCATTCTATTTCATATACTACAAATTGTTCCACCAGGTACTTGTATGAGTTGACCTATTTCAGTTGTGACACCTTGATACAGTAGTCTTTTTTTGTTTCAATGAAAAGCACAATTTTTCATTTGTGAACATATAAAGTAAGTTTGTAGCTGTGACCCACTTTGAAATCTTATCATGGTCCGACTGTGGCACACACAAAATTACTTGTAGTTCTGTCAATGATATTCCATGCAAAATAACATTCTATGACCTTTCTGTGAAGAAATCTTTGCTTGATACCCCTTAAAATTGTACTTTTAGAATTTAGGGGTGATACTGGGTTAAACGATTTTTGGAAATCAAGAAATATGTACCTACCTGACTGCCTTGATCCATAGCTTTCAAGGTGTAATGTGTTTAATGTGTGAAAAGTGTGAATTGAGTTTCACGTGACCAATATTTTTGGAATGTAAACTGGAGACCCAAAATGTGAAATAATTTGGCTGAAGGTCACTGTTAAAGCAGGCTGACATGGTAATTGGATGTCTCTATAGGCCCCCTGGCTCAGCAGCTGTTGTGGCTGAACGCCTGAAGGATAATTTGGAAAATATTTCGAGTAGATTTCCCCACCATGTTATAGTTCTGGGTGGAGATTTTAATTTGCCTGGTATAGACTGGGAGACTCAAACGTTCGTAACGGGTGGCAGGGACAAAGAATCCAGTGAAATTTTTTAAAGTGCTTTATCTGAAAACTACCTTGAACAGTTAAACAGAGAACCGACTCGTGGCAATAACATATTAGACCTTCTGGTGACAAACAGCCCCGAACTATTTGAAACAGTTAACACAGAACAGGGAATCAGCAATCACAAAGTGGTTACTGCATCAATGATTTCAGCCGTAAATAGAAATATTAAAAAAGGTAGGAAGATTTTTCTGTTTAGCAAAAGTGACAAAAAGCAGATTACAAGTACCTGACCGCTCAACACAAAAGTTTTGTCTCAAGTACAGATGGTGTTGAGGATCAGTGGACAAAGTTCAAAACCATCGTACAATATGCGTTAGATGAGTATGTGCCAAGCAAGATCGTGAGAGATGAAAAAGAGCCACCGTGGTACAACAACCGAGTTAGAAAACTGCTGCGGAAGCAAAGGGAACTTCACAGCAAACATAAACATAGCCAAAGCCTTGCAGACAAACAAAAATTCCGCGAAGCGAAATGTAGTGTGAGGAGGGCTATGCGAGAGGCGTTCAATGAATTCGAAAGTAAAGTTCTATGTACTGACTTGGCAGAAAATCCTAAGAAATTTTGGTCTTATGGCAAAGCGATAGGTGGATCAAAACAAAATGTCCAGACACTGTGACCAAAATGGTACTGAAACAGAGGATGACAGACTAAAGGCCGAAATACTAAATGTCTTTTTCCAAAGTTGTTTCACAGAGGAAGACTGCACTGAAGTTCCTTCTCTAGATTGTCGCACAGATGATAAAATGGTAGATATCGAAATAGATGACAGAGGGATAGAGAAACAATTAAAATCGCTCAAAAGAGGAAAAGCCGCTGGACCTGATGGGATACCAGTTCGATTTCACACAGAGTACGCGAAGGAACTTGCCCCCCTTCTTGCAGCGGTGTGTTATAGGTCTCTAGAAGAGCGTAGCGTTCCAAAGGATTGGAAAAGGGCACAGGTCATCCCCGTTTTCAAGAAGGGACGTCGAACAGATGTGCAGAACTATAGACCTATATCTCTAACGTCGATCAGTTGTAGAATTTTGGAACATGTATTATGTTAGAGTATAATGACGTTTCTGGAGACTAGAAATCTACTCTGTAGGAATCAGCATGGGTTTTGAAAAAGACGGTCGTGTAAAACCCAGCTCGCGCTATTCGTCCACGAGACTCATAGGGCCATAGACACGGGTTCACAGGTAGATGCCGTGTTTCTTGACTTCCACAAGGCATTCAATACAGTTCCCCACAGTCGTTTGATGAACAAAGTAAGAGCATATGGACTATCAGACCAATTGTGTGATTGGATTGAAGAGTTCCTAGATAACAGAACGCAGCATGTCATTCTCAATGGAGAGAAGTCTTCTGAAGTAAGAGTGATTTCAGGTGTGCCGCAGGGGAGTGTCATAGGACCGTTGCTATTCACAATATGTATAAATGACCTTGTGGATGACATCGGAAGTTCACTGAGGCTTTTTGCAGATGATGCTGTGGTGTATCGAGAGGTTGTAACAATGGAAAATTGTACCGAAATGCAGGAGGATCTGCAATGAATTGACGCATGGTGCAGGGAATGGCAATTGGAATGTCAATGTAGAAAAGTGTAATGTGCTGCGAATACATAGAAAGATAGATCCCTTATCATTTATCTACAAAATAGCAGATCAGCAATTGGAAGCAGTTAACTCCATAAATTATCTGGGAGTACGCATTAGGAGTGATTTAAAATGGAATGATCATATAAAGTTGATCGTCGGTGAAGCAGATGCCAGACTGAGATTCATTGGATGAATCCTAAGGAAATGCAATCCAAAAACCAAGGAAGTAGGTTACAGTACGCTTGTTCGCCCACTGCTTGAATACTGCTCAGCAGTGTGGGATCCGTACCAGATAGGGTTGATAGAAGAGATAGAGAGGATCCAACGGAGAGCAGCGCGCTTCGTTACAGGATCATTTAGTAATCGCGAAAGCGTTACGGAGATGATAGATAAACTCCAGTGGAAGACTCTGCAGGAGAGACGCTCAGTAGCTCGGTATGGGCTTTTGTTGAAGTTTCGAGAACATACCTTCACCGAAGAGTCAAGCAGTATATTGCTCCTTCCTACGTATATCTTGTGAAGAGACCATGAGGATAAAATCAGAGAGATTAGAGCCCACACAGAAGCATACCAACAATCCTTCTTTCCACGAACAATACGAGACCGGAATAGAAGGGGGAACCGATAGAGGTACTCAGGGTACCCTCCGCCACACACCGTCAGGTGGCTTGCGGAGTATGGATGTAGATGTAGATGTAGATTAGTATGGAGGAAGGTATTCTGTTCAAGGCGCCTCATTGTGTTCAAGCTCAGAATATATCCAAGATTGTACAACAAACAGATCTCAGGGATATTGTATGCTGGTTTTGTGAATCACTTCTGCTACCTTTGTTGTAGACGGGGTGAGCTGTCCTTTCTTCCAACTACTGTGCTTGACGTTTTGTTTATGGGCTCTGTGATATATTACGGTGAAGTAGAGGGGCTACGGCAGTCACAATTTCGGTATAAAATCTGGTAGGCAGTTCATTGGGCCCTAGAACTTCATTCAGTTTTAGCAGTTTCAACTGTGTTTCAGCATTTTTGGTACTTATATCTGTATCTGCCATCTTTGCTGTGGTGCAAGAATTAAGCTAGGGCAGTACTCCTGGACTTTCCATTATAAAGGAATTTCTGCCTTTGCTTTGCTATCCTCTCATTCAGTTCCTACCTCAGCCACGAGTGTCTGGACTTTACATATCATCAGATTTTCTTTGAGTTTTGATAATATTCTGCTGTGATAGTCATTAAAGGTTTCATACATTGCCCTCTTGAGAGCCAAACACATTGCAGGGTCTTTCTATCTATAGCCCCATGCTTTGTTGTACACCTACTATGCAGTGGCCACTGTTTCATTCAGAGGTTGGTTTATAGTGACTTTACACCATGAAGACTCCTTCCCATCATAAGCTGTTCTACTTGATACGTATCAGATCAATACATGATGAGACATAACATTACTATCTCTTTATCTATGAGGATATGGTGACAAGTAACATCTTTTCATGAAAACTCTTAAAGTGTTGTAAATAAAACAAATTTATTAACATCTACATGTTTATTCTTCATGTCCACATATTTGCGGCCCTCTGCCACTACAAGACTGAATTATAGCATGTAACATGGTGGTGTGTAATGTAAAGCCATATATGAGCACTGCGACCTCCACAATAGTCCGGCGCATTGGGTTCATTGATCGTCCTCCACACAGTCCCATCTTGGCTCCATCCCATTTTCATCTCTATGTCTGTGATAATCAGTGTCCAACTGTCTCATGGTCATTGATACCAGTTTCAGTGTGGATATTCTCAAGGGGCTAGGTTTATTTGTTCTCATTAGATGCCATATATTTCCATCATGAGTGGGCTTCAAGTTAGTTTTCATAGAATGCAATTAGCAATGTTTCTCATGATGTCTTGTCTTGCCCACCATTTTCAGAATGGTAATTATTCTGGTTGGTTGATGGCCGATCGAAGTCTCTTCTGAGGATGACAATATGACTGGGGAACTGACATACTAACAAACTTAAGTTTTCTTTAAAGCTTTTGATTACATGTGGTGGCAAGTGTGGTGGTAGAAAGAGAAATTCAGTTATAAGTTTATACCCATACTTTATACTGAGTCTTGCCCAAATAATCTCTGCCTAGGTGTAGTGCAACATAAACACCATCTTCTTTTCCTATTATCCTGCAGTCAATTGGAGTTTTAACTAACTGTTTGTATCTAGTATTATATGACCTTCACTGCCTTTTAGCAGCTCTTCAAACTCTGGCAATTCATTACAAATGTTTCAGCAGTTTACCAGTAAGGTTTTAACACACTACGAGGGGCGTTTGAAAACTCACTGCAAAGTCCAAGAGATGGCACCACCGGCACGTATCAAGGTCACGTTTAGTTAGTAGCATCTTTTCAAATAACGCACACCAAGTTTCAGCCATATTGGTCTATTTCTTTGTGTTTGGCATTCGTGTGAATCAAGAAAGTCGAGTGATTGTCAAAAAATGGGCGAGAAAGAATTTCCTGTGGTGATTAAACATTACTTTATGAAAAGCCAACCGCCTCAGGAAACTAAAGAGAAGCTTGATAAACATTACGGTGACTCTGCACCTTCAATTAGAACAGTTTATAAGTGGTTTCAAAATTTTTGGAGTGGCCATATGGACACAAGTGACACTGAACGTTCTGGATTGCTCACGCTTGACCAAAAACGGTGTCATGTGAAGTGTTGCAAGGATGGTTTGCAGCTGTTCAGGAAGAATCCGCAGGACTTTAAGTGTCGTTTCATCACTGTGGTTGAAACATGGCTACTTTACTATACTCCTGAGACCGAATAACAATCTAAACAATGGGTTACCAAGGGAGACTGCACAAAAAAAGGCGAAGACCATTCCTTCGGCTGGAAATGTTATGGCGACTGTCTTTTGGGATTCGCAATTGATAAGCATCATCGACTATCTGGAAAAGGGTAAAAATATTACAGGTGAATATTATTCATTGTTATTGGACCGTTTGAAAACCGAGCTGTGAGAAAAACGCCAGCAATTGGATCGCAAAAAGTCCTTTTCCATCACGACAATGCACCAGCACACACCTCAGCAGTTGTGGTCGCAAATTTAATGGAAATAGGATTCCAACTCATTTCGCGTCCCCCCTAGTCTCCAGATTTGGCTCCCTCAGACTACTATTTGTTCCCCAATTTGAAGAAATGGCTGGCAGGACAAAGATTTTATTCAAACGAGGAGGTGATTGCAGCAACTAATAGCTATTTTGCAGACTTGGACAATTCCTATTGTTCAAAAGGGATCAACAAATTAGAACAGCGTTGGACAAAGTGTATAAGTCGAAAAGGAGATTATATCAAAAAATAAAAAAGGTTTACCCCAAACATGTAAGTAGTTTTTATTTTTGCGGGGACTTTTGCAGAAGGCATTTCTTTGGATTCACGGGTGATATTTTGTGGCCTCCTACAGCTGTTGTTATATAGATTGAATTTAGGGTGCCTAATCTAAAAACCCATGGGTACACTCTACACACACAGTCAGCTACCTGGATAGCAGCCTCTGACATATAGTGCACTCTGGATCCATCTAGGTGAAACCTACAGTTTTCAGTACTATGACACAAGTCTAAGAAGTAACATCATAGCATGTCACAGAATCTTCGAAGTCTCTGATCAATGACTTCTACTTGACTTAGAACAAGAGGGCCATGATCAGTGCTGGAAACATCTCTGCACGTTGTGAGCTTTGTTGAAACTTCATGAGCAGAGCTGGTCTTCTCAACTATTCTGCAAATGACCAGAATGATCCAAATGTGACCTTGGATTCAAGGTGACAGACATTGTTTATTCCAACGTTCACTACAGTGTGGAGTTGGTGCTATCCTGTTGTGTCAGTGGCCACGGGAACAGCCCCTCCGTATGTTGACTGAGACCCTCAGACATACGCATTGAGTGCACCTAGTGTTCCCTCCCTTGATTTGCTGCTGTTTCCCGAAGGGATATCATTATTCACTGCACCTTTGAACTACTTAAAATTAATAGACCAAGATGCTTTTGTGTTTACCTCCCCTCCACATGGGACACAATATGTTTCTCAACTGGTGAAGTTAAGTCTCACTAGTTCAGTTTCAGTGGAAGACAGCACCTTGAACGTGTTGATTATGGGTTGGGTGTAACACGTTGATGCCTCCCTGGTCCCTGTCCAGGGTGTCTAGCCCTACTACTGGCTCACCATTCATTGTCAAGTGAACAGTTGGTGATAAATTCCATACTTCCTGTAGAGCAGATCAGATCCGCAGGGGAGGATAACACTTGAGGTACCTTTGATATCTCTGTTACATTAGTCTTGGTAGCCCCCCCAACACACACATTCACAGCAGCCCTTTTTTGTTTGACATCAGTTGGGGGATTTCCAGCTGCTTATGAACATAAGCACTCATGTCGTGTTTGAGAACAGTGTAAACAGTGGGGCTGCGTTGTGGCTGTTTCGGTGTTTCCAACAGAATACTATCAAAATAACTTTAAACCAAGCTTACTGATCTCTTTTATTTCTTGATCTGCTAAAGTACAAGTTCTCTTTAAGATCTGAAGCAATTAACACCAAAAAGATATTCCTGTCAAGGCATCAAAAAACATGGGATACAAGTTACTGATCTCCTTAAACTTTTTTTGTAATTATGGTCACTAGCGAACCAAAAATACCTTTAATTTACAATAAATGCAGGTAGTGTACACTGTTGTTGAAAGGGAAAATGAATTGTAACAAACATTAGTTGTAATATATGCTACAATAGCAGAAAATCACAAATGCTGATTTACTATGAGTTCTGATTTTCAACATTTGTGTGGATGTGCGGTCAGCGGGGACTATCATGTGCTTTTGACACAACCGATTCCACATTACATCATAATTTCCTAGTCTCTCGCTCTCTCCTTATTTCTTTCTCATTACTTTTTACCTGAATCAATATAGAAAACACTTGTTATGAAATTCATTGCTTTTTCTCCATCTGTTTGGACTCCAATAATTTAAGTTTGCATAGCTTTTAAAAGATTTTCATTCTGTTATTTACCAATGTCAGAATTGGACACCTCTTAAGTTTTTGTATTGCAAGGTTTTATTTTTTATTATTGGTTCATTTTTGTAGCAATATTTTTGATGTTGTTTACTTTGATAATTACAGCTGTTAACCTTCCATATGCATATTTGTATTTGGATCCTGAGTATTAACTGTCATTTGTATTTGAATGTACCTGACATTTAGCTGAAGTAAGAAACAGTTACATTTTATCCCTAGTGTATGTGCAGTAAATCTCATGTCTGTTGCTGCTGCATTGCATGTTGAAGATTACTTCAGCATGTAATTAGTTACTGCGATATCATAATAAGTAGGGCATTGAAAGTTAATGCTCTCTTCATTAGCAGTGCATGTGGATCCTTAACACATCCATTCAGGCTGTAGGTGGAGAAAGGGGGGGGGGGGGAGTATTGCAGAGGAGGAAGGAAGGGGATGTAATAGCTCCAAGGCAAAGACTTTTATAGTGCAGTTGGTCTGTGATTTTAGGTATATATGCAACCAAATGAGTGTGTAGTACAAATTGACAAAAATGTTGGGATGAGCTTCCTTCTGTACTGTTGTCACTGGTTCAATGCTTTCTCATGCGCAGTAATAAAACTCTTTATATGAAGGGCTGAGCTCAGTCATAAATCAGATATAACTTCTAGAAATCTTGCCTGTGATTATAGTGACATTTCATTTCAGGAAAGCTGCACACTCATTACGGATTTTTCTGTAGAATCCAATCTATCCGTTGCCTTTGATGGATCATACATTGTTAATAGAAGTTGATGGTTGACACAAAAATACAAATACCTTTAGCATATTGTACATTTTCTGACAATTCCCCCTAGGGCTTAAGCATAAAGTACGAAAAGTATTGGGGTAAAGACAACATTTATCCCAGAAGTGACGCCTTAGCTTTCTCTCGGCGCGCGCGCGCCCACACACACACACACACACACACACACACACACACACACACACACATTTAAGTGTATTTTTAGAAGTTTCATTTAAATAGTTATTTTAGCTGTTTTTTTATGATGATTGCATACTTTGTGCTTACACATTGGTTTCCTCTGTTACCCTAAAACTGTTGTAGAAAGGGAGTTGATTCAGTTTTTGGGAATGATTGTGGTTTTTGTGTGCCTGCTTTTTTATTGACATTAACATATTAACAAATTGTTATACTAGTAGTGTCATTAGTCTTCTTCACTGTTGCTCTGAGCATTTGCTTCAGACTGAGATAACTTGTTCGTAACAATCACTGAATCAACTCTCTTTCTTTGTAGGTTGTGAAGTGCTGCTGCAACCATGAGTGGGAGACAGAAAAGATCAAGTGGTGGCTATGACCTTCGTAGAAAAGTGGCTAAGAAGAGATGGGATGAAGATTTTGAGTATTACTTTTCAAAAATAGGTGTGCCTTTGGAACCAAATCTACATGGGCAAGAAATGGAGGCTGGAAAAGCTGAAACTCAGAATGACATTTTGCTTTTTGACAGAACTGATAAGCTTTGTAATATAAGTGGCTCAAGACATAATATTTTACAAGGTAAACGGTCCCGTGGGAGACCTAGGAAGGTGGAGGTATTAGATCTCGATATGAATATTGTAGTTTCTGATGGAAGCATTACAGAAAGTGAGTTCAAAGAAGAAATAGTCAGTTGTTCAAAAGAGTTTACTCCTTGTGGTAGCACCAGTGGAGATATTTGCAAAGATCAAGTAATCTTGCCACTAAGTGTTGTTGAAAAGTGTGAAGAAGAGCATGGAGGAAAGCATGTGAAACTGGAAGCCATATTGTCATCAGAACAAATCAGTTGTCTACAGGAAGAAGAAGTTACTTCAGCACCTGAAATGGAAAAGGAGAATTTAGCTGGGGACCCTGCACATATGGAGTCTGACCATGAAACACTTGTGGTGCAAATGACAGGAGATACTGGAGATTTAGTAGACATTGATGAAATAGAAAAGAGGTTAGTGTCCCAGAAGGTTAAGAGAAGATACAGGCGGGGCCAGTTGACTGAAGAAACAATTCAGAAATTAAGTCAGCTAGGTTCAGATGACAAGATTGAATGTGAGGAATGTCATAAATTACTTAAGCCCTCATCTTATAGGCAACATGTAAGAACTCATACAGGTGTTAAACCTTTCAGCTGTGATATGTGTGATGCTAAGTTTACACGGAAGGGTGATGTAGAACGTCATGTCAGGATAGTGCACAATAAACAAAAGCCCTACAAATGTAGCAAATGTCACAGATGCTTTGGAGACAAGAAAAATCTGCGTTGGCATCTGATGAATCATGATAAGAGGTTGTTTTATGCTTGTGAAGTATGTGGATTTAAATTTGGGAAACGTGAATACTGGGAGAACCATGTGCGCATCATTCATCCAAATCATGAAAACCAGAAACCTGAGAAATGCACTCCAGATAATAACAATGGTGAGGATGAAAATGAGCGGCTCCATGCTTTAACTGGTGCGCTGCTTGCAGAAAGTGAGAATTCTGTAGATGATCCCACTGAAGAGAATTTGCGTGCTGAATCTGTGGAACATAACAATAATCAAAATCAAAAGTTGTTTGTTAAAAATGATAGGAGTGCTACTGTTGCCAAGATTACTGTAGGAACTGAAAGAAAGAGTACAGTATACAAAAATATTGCTCCAGGTGTCATCAGTATACCTTCAGTCAGTGACAGGCATTCCTTTGTCCCAAATGAACACCACACTGATAGTGACGCAATGGGTACAGTAGTGATTCAGTTGGATGGAAATGGAGTGAGTACAGAGTCTTTAGAACCAACAAAAACTGTAAAAGCAGAATCAATAAAAATACAGAATTTATTTCACATTAACACAAGTGATGTTTTGGAATTCATGCATAGTGATTCCACAGGACAATACATAGTAAATGAACAGTGTTCTGACGGCAGTGTAGCAGATAAACTGGTTGTCTCTATTGGTGAAGAGAATGTCAGAATTATGGAATACGCAGATGATGTTAATGGTGAAGTATCCAAAGTGTATGGTGTAATGCTAACAGAGAATTTGGAGAAAGAAACCAATGTTCAAAATTTTGTTGAAGCTTTGCTGGCTGCTGGGGGAAAGGGAAGCCAAAAACATTCAACTGTAGAAGCTTCTTGATAAGGGTGTTCTCTCGAGGCTTGCTGGTTTGATGCACATTTTTAGACCTATAATTTATTGACGCATTATTTTTGTTTATATTTAAAAGATAGTGATTGGAAGTTTTTTGTCAGTGTGACAATGAAAAAATTTTGAGCTGTAGAGCTGCTAACACCTAACGCTATTCATTTATTGAAAAAGTACCTAATTATTTTGATTAAATATTTGCCGGTTAGTGTGGCAGAGCTGTGGTTGTTGAATGGATTTGAGAGCGACTGCCTGTTTGTAAAGTCAGACACACTAAGCTGAGTGAGACTGAACATTGGAAATAGTTTGTATGTAAAACAAAACAAAAAAGTTAGGTTCATAACAGCTATACTACAACGAGCTGTGTGATTAAGATGAACTTACAAAGTGTTTGGTAGTTTTTATAGTAAAAGGAGAACTTTCTTTTGTACTTCTTTTTGTTGCTTAGTAGCTTATGTAAACGTAATTCAGAGCCCTGGCGGGATATGAAGTTGCATTGTGAAACAAATTATGAAATGACGTGGAGCTGTGCTTATAGTTGACTTTTTCCTTCTGGAACACTGTTGGTGTATTTAAGTAGCTAATGATGTGTGCATCTGTGTTATTTCTACAACTATTTTACTGAAACATAAGTTAAGACTTTTTTTATATATGTTATTTGTCTTAGCAGAATGTTTTTTTGCAAACTGTTAATTTGGCCTCCCAGTATTATGTTCATTGTTTATTTGCTTGGTGTATATATTATTTAGAAAGTTACTGCAAATGTAAACACAGAGAAGAAAGTGCAATATTTTAGGCATGTATAAATTTCATTAAATGTTGTGTGTACATAGTTAAACTTTTTTTACTGTTTATGAACCCTTTTCGGATACATCAAAATGACATGATATCTATACATAATATTTTCTAGTTCTCAATTAAGAAAAGTTGGCAGGCAGCATTGGCATTAGTTCATCTCTGCGATATTTCTGTTTAGAGAACTTGGACCCATGTTAGTACCAGGAACAGTCAGCCCAACACAGGAGAACTGTGAAATGATAACTACATTAAAACCGTGAACTCCACTGCAGAGGGCCTACAGCTTGTCACCTCAACCTCATGAGGGCTGAAGGCCAACCTCAGACTTTGTGACCTCCCCACTGCTTCATGAAATTGTTTAAAATATAGGCCTTTCAGCCAATCAGAGGCAGGAATAGAACACAGGCATTGCCATTGACCATTCCCCTGATCCTGCTTACAGTGCTTCTGAAAGGCAGCAGCCTTCTGACGTGCCTTGCCAGATTTTAGTTTCTACTCAAGAGCAGTTAGAAATTTATACTTGTAAAAGTGAAAGAGATTATATAAGGGATATAGAACTGGTGTCACATTCATATGCCAGTTGTGCAGCAGCAGCTGATGTTGTATTTGCCAGTCATGTACCAATGGCCAATGTTGGAGATGTTGGTTGGTGCTCAATGTCTAGATGGTACCCCCAGTGGGTTACCACATCTCTCCTTTCATGGGAAAGCAACAAGCTGTGTCTCGGTGCATTGACTTCCATCTGGGGTGGCACCTGGGCAGTACTTGGAACCAGGCTGATTTTTTTGGGAGCAGTGGACGGCCTCCTCAGTTTTACCAGCTCCCAATTGATATGGACAGGAGTATATGGCCAGGAGGCCCTACCTAGCAGTACAGTCAATGTCTTGGTGTCTCCAATGCTGATAGTGGAGGCATCTTCATGTCCACTGTAGGTCCTGGCACTGAATTGAGCTGCTGCAGTAGTGGGGACAGGATCGGTACTGCAGTCTGATATTGTGCCAAGATCCGGTCTGTCTCAGGCAGCCAATAAACAGATGGAGATGAGAGCATGGCCATGATTGACAAACAGGGCTGAGGACCATAGGGCAGGAGAGATAGTAGAGGGTTTGGCAGAAGACAAACTAAAGGTAGTCTCTCTGCACTGGAGGAGCCCAGAAGCCATGGTGGCTGGGTCCTTGGACACATGCGGAGCTGATTGTGATGGCATGTCACTGTCCACTCCCCCATGGCCGAATGAATGTGTGGTGTTACCGCTGCTGCTGGGCAACCGCCAGATATCACTCGTCCTGATGTCCAAAGCCCCGGACCCACACACATTTGCCCAGCTGGAAGCATGGAGACAGCACTGCAGATGGCCTCACAGATGTTAACAGCATGAGCTGGAGCAGTATGCAGGGCTGAAGAACAGGAATAAGTTCTACTGGATTCTTCTCCCCTATCAACCTGTAGGAGCTAAAAAAAAAAGTGTTAGTGTTTCACCCATAGGACTTTCGGCCACATATTTCTTCGCCTGTGTTTTGAAATGTTAATATGAGTCTTTTGGCTCACCATGTCATTAGGGGCAGAATGATGGAGACAGCTTCTGTTGAATGCCATTTCTGTGGCAGGACCTGCCAAAAACCTTGGAAGAAAATTGCAGTCCATTGTCCGACACCATCATGAGGGGAAGTCCATCAGTAGTGAAAATTCTAGTGAACACTGCAACCATAGCCTTCTTACTCATGGACTGATAGTTGACCATGTATGGAAAGTTGGAGTACACATTGAGGACAACCATCCAGGGAGGAGCTCACAATGTCAACAAAACCCACTCTCATGGGCAATAGGGCATCAGCCAGGGTGAGAATGTTCAGTGGGGAGCTACTTGGTGTTGTTCACATTGACAAAAGTTGCAGACAAGTTGTTCAACCTGCCAGTCCATGCCCGGCCAGTACACACAGCACCAGGTGAGCAGTTTAATTCACGAGACACCCCTATGATCGCTGTGCAAGAGCCATAAGATTATCAGACCCAGAGGTTCATGGGGAGGGGGGAAGGCCATGATCCGTGGTTAGTAGGATAACTCCGTCCACAGGATTAGCTGGTGGCGGAGGTGGAAATATTGCTGCTACAGGTTGGAGTCCTGACTAGGAATGCGCTCCAGCCAGTCCTGTTTTGTGTAGCACTATATGTGTTGTAAGATGGTGACCTTGGCCGTGGCCACAACCACACAGGCCCCCATGACAGGAAACATGTCTGCCATCTGTTGAGCCTCTTCGTCCAGCTGGAAGCAAAAGATCTCATCTTGATCTAACTCGAAGTCGGAGTCCATCAGAAGACAGAATAGGGCATCTGTGGTGGCAAGCTTAGTGCTATTGAGAAAGTGAATTTCATGATTTTACTTCCAGAGGAAGAGTACCCAGCGCTGGAGTCAGTGATCAGTCCTTTCAGGTAGCTTTGCTATGGGGCTGAAGAGAGAGAGAGAGAGAGAGAGAGAGAGAGAGAGAGAGAGAGAGAGAGACCAATGGCTTATGATCTGTAACAAGGTGAAACTCCGCTCCGTATAGAAATACATGCAATTTATTTAGTGCAAAGATGATCGTAAGGACCTCTTTTTCAATTTCCAAGACCCTTTTCAGTGTGGCATTAAGTATATTTGATGCAAATGTGATTGGATATTTAGACCTGCCAGCATCTCTTTGTGCCAGCATGGCACCCAGGCACTGTTCATAGCTGTGCACCACCACCACAAGGTGTTTGCCCAGTTGAAATGTGGCAAAAAATGGTGTCAATAGGAGAGCATGCTTCGGAGTCTTCAGTGCCTGTTTTCAGGCCATACAAAAGGTTGTTGAGTGAGTGCACATTCTATGCAACGCCTGGGATAAATTTCCTGCACTACGTCACTTTTCCCAAGAAGGACTGGAGCTCCTTTAAATTCAAGGTGGCACAATGACAGCTTCAACCAGCTTCTGTGTAGGCTTAAGACCTCTGCGAGAAATGATGTGTCCTAGATATTCAATCATCAGTTGAGAGATAGAGAGAGATTTTTCGAGATTACATTTGAGGCCTGTGTACTTGACATGGAACAGCCACTGTAGTTTTACTCAGTGTTTTCCCATTGTGGCCATTGTCACCAGACTGTCATTTAGATAATTTATGCAGCCCAGAACATCCTCCAACAGTTGCTCAAGGAACTTGTGAAATATGATTGACTGTGATTCCTCATCCATAGGTAGTTGTAAGCAAGCTAAAGAGAGATCAACCTTTGAAAAATACTGGCCTCCCAAAAGTGCACAGAAAAGCTCATCTGGTTTTGGAATGGGATATATGTCGATATTGGACTGGGAATTGACTGTAACCTTTAAGTCTCTACACAGGTTTTCCCACTATAGCCAAAGGCATTGCCCATTCACTTGCAGACAGAGGGTCAATGATATCCAATGCTGTCAATCTATCTAGCTCATTCTTCATGGCATCCCATGGTGCAAGAGGCATGGATTGTGCACAAAAGCAGCAAGGATGTACTGGTTTCTTTAGTGTAATGGGCATCATAAAGTTATTCGCTTTCCCTAGAGCCCCAGAGAAAATGACAGGATAATCCTTACTGAGGGTTTCCAATTTCTGAAACTGTACTTGATCCGAGACCATGTGGACAGAGCTATTGAAGACAAATCTGAAAGCCGAAAGAGCATCCAGGCCAAATATATTCTCCATATCTGTGCTGTGTACGACAAGGAAGGTGAGGTGTCATTGAGCTTTGTTTGAGTTTTGCCGTGGTTGTGAGTTGTTCTTTGAGTGGAATGTGTTGTTTGTTTTATTCCAGCAAGCAGCAAGTGGGGATTGAAGGGGTTGGCACTCCCAGTGGGAGATATGTTTGATAGTTTAGCAGGGAAGCAGAGGCACTAGTGTCAGGCTGTAGCTGAACTTGTGTGTTGCACAAAGTGAGCATGATCAACAGCTTCTTAGGTGGTGTGAAACTCCGAAGAAATAACATTAATGTCCGTTATTTCTTGCTGAGGCAAGTGTGTTTTGTTCAGAGCATGGCAGACGGACGTGAGATGTTTCAGCATGCTTTGCTTTGTACCCACCTGTTGGGGCAGTCTTGTCTGACATATGTGCCGGTTAGGGGCTGAGACTTTTTTCCTTGCTTACAAGACAAAGTGTGAGTGTGGCAGTGTTTGTGCTGTACTGTTGCAGCACTTGCTGTATCAGCAAAGTTGGATCCCTCCCCTGGGTCTTACATGATGGCCACTACCTCACCCGAAAATTCTAACCAACAGCCTGCAGCCTAGAATCCCCCTGCGGGTCCGGGGATTAGAATAGGCCCAAGGTATTCCTGCCTGTCGTAAGAGGCGACTAAAAGGAGTCCATCCCCCTCACGGGGGTAGTTAGCGCCTGCGTCCGGAGACGGACGGTTCCACGACCTATAATTGTGGTCTTTTTGGTTTTTCACTTCTCGTTTCTTCCTTCCTTTTGTTGGTTCCTTTCTTTGCTCTTCTCCACCTCACTGTCTTCTTTACTCTTTCCCTTGACTTCTCCTTGCCTTCTCCTTGCCTTCTGTCTCCTTGCCTTCTCATTGCCTTCTGTCTCCTTGCCTTCTCATTGCCTTCTGTCTCCTTGCCTTCTCATTGCCTTCTGTCTCCTTGCCTTCTCATTGCCTTCTTCTCCTTGCCTTCTCATTGCCTTCTTCTCCTTGCCTTCTCTGGTCTCCACCTCGGCGTTTGAGACAGTCTGTCCTCTTTCTCCCTCTCTCTCTTCTTTTTCCTCTTCTTCCTTCCTCCCTGTGCGTGCCTGAAGGCCGACCCACGCGTTCGCACGCGTAGCCGGTGACGGGGTAACACGTAATTCCCCGCCCTGGGTAGACATGTAAGGCACGCGCGTACCCCCTGGTAAAGGCCAGGCCCGGGGAGGGGTGATTGCCCGAGCTGATACCTTCTGACCATGCCGATTGGTCCCTCCGTCTGTTTCTCGGGAGGTGTGACCTGAGGTGTAAACATTCACCTAAGGCGGGAGTGCCCTCTGAGAGGGTCCCCATAAGGAAGGAGCGCGCCGTCGGAGACGCTGGCAATCATGGGGGATTCCTCCGCAATGGATTCTACTCCATCTCTCTCGACTTCTGCCCAAAAACGGAAACGTGACCAGCCACCAGTGACAAAAGTACTACCGCCTGCCCCACAGTTCCTCGTCGTTTCTCGATCTGAGGATGGAAAGGATTTTTCCTCTGTCAACCCTTTCGTTATCCAGAAGGGCGTAGATGCCATAGCCGGATCTGTCAAATCTTGTACCAGGTTGCGTAACGGTACCTTATTACTAGAAACTGAGAGTGCCTTTCAGGCACAAAAACTGCTTCGGGCCACACTCCTGTACACGTTCCCTGTCCGAGTGGAGGCCCACCGAACTTTGAATTCGTCTCGTGGTGTAGTCTATACTAGCTCCCTCGACGGATTGACTGACGAGGAGATTCAATCTTTCCTCGCCGAGCAGGGCGTGACAGCTGTCCATAGGGTCATGAAAAAGGTCAACAATGACCTTGTACCGACCCGGACACTTTTCTTGACCTTCGATAATGTTAAGCTGCCATCGCGCATCAAGGCGGGCTACGAGGTTATTTCTGTTCGCCCCTATGTCCCAACACCTACGTGCTGCTACCAGTGCCAGCGTTTCAATCACACTCGACAGTCTTGTTCCAATGCGGCTAAATGTGTCACTTGTGGCAGGGATGCCCATGAGGGTGACTGTCCACCTCCGTCTCCTCGTTGTGTGAACTGTCAGGGTGACCATGCCGCATCCTCCCGCGACTGTCCTGTCTATAAGGAAGAACGCTGTATCCAAGAAATTCGAGTCAAAGAGAAAGTGTCCACCTCGGCTGCTCGCAAGCTATTGGCTAGTAGGAAGCCCGCGCTGCTCCCAGCGGGGAAATACAGTACTGTCCTCGCCTCTCCTCGGACTACCAGGGAGGTAGCAACCCAGACATGCGATCTGACCTTCAGCACCACGGTCGTCCGTTCGGCCAGTGCTAAGATCGCGCGGTCGACGTCTCCTCTTCCTCCCATCACCCCACAGACACCAGCCCCTTCATCAGCTTCTGCTAAGACGAAGACCCTGAAGTCAGATGCACGGGCCTTCAAGAAGGAACCATCCCGTGCAGACTTCCTACGTACCTCGACCTCTCAGCCTTCGACCGGTACTTCCACCAAACGTCCTTCCAAAAAGTCTCATAGGAAGCACAGTTCTCCTTCTCCGCCACGGCGCATTTCTTCTCCTGCGCCACCCAGCGGTTGCCGCCCCAGGCCGTCATCCGTTTCGCCTGGCCGCACCGCTGGTAGCCGTACATCTGGCCGTTCACCGGCGGAGGAAGCTCCCCCTCCCGGCCATCCTCCCGAGATGGCCGATGAACCTTTAGACACAATGGACGATGACTGTCCGTCTACTGATAGCGGCGGCAGTGCTCGCTCGAAGCCAGGCCCTCAGCGGCCTTCGAGGTGACCTCTTCTTTCATCTTCCTTTTCTTACGATGGCACTTATTCACTGGAATATTCGCAGCATTCGCTCCAACCGAGAGGACTTGAAGTTGCTGCTCCGCTTGCACCATCCGCTCGTCGTAGCCCTCCAGGAAACGAAGCTACGCCCATGCGATCAAATTGCCTTGGCACACTACACCTCTGTGCGTTTTGACCTACCCCCTGTGGTAGGTATCCCAGCTCATGGAGGGGTTATGTTGCTGGTCCGGGATGATATTTACTACGATCCCATCACGTTGCACACCGGCCTGCAGGCAGTTGCCATCCACATTACTCTCCCCACTTTTACGTTTTCCTTTTGTACAGTTTACACTCCATCGTCATCTGCCGTTACCAGGGCAGACATGATGCAACTTATTGCTCAGCTACCTGCACCATTTTTGTTAACTGGAGACTTCAATGCCCACCATCCCCTTTGGGGCTCTCCAGTATCCTGCCCGAGGGGCTCCTTGTTAGCAGACCTTTTCAACCAGCTCAATCTTGTCTGCCTCAATACTGGCGCCCCTACTTTTCTTTCGGACACATCTCACACCTATTCCCATTTAGACCTCTCTATATGTACTCCCCAACTTGCACGCTGGTTTGAGTGGTATGCACTTTCTGATACATATTCGAGCGACCACTTCCCGTGTGTTATCCATCTCCTGCAGCATACCCCCTCTCCGTGCTCCTCTAGTTGGACCATCTCCAAGGCAGACTGGGGGCTCTTCTCTTCCAGGGCGACCTTTCAGGATCACACCTTCACAAGCTGCGATCGTCAGGTCGCACACCTCACGGAAGTCATTCTCGCTGCTGCTGAATTTTCCATCCCTCACCCTACTTCTTCTCCACGTCGCGTACCGGTCCCCTGGTGGACCGCAGCATGTAGAGACGCTTTACGTGCTCGTCGACGTGCTTTACGCACATTTAAACGCCACCCTACAGTGGCGAATTGTATCAATTATAAACGATTACGTGCTCAGTGTCGTCGTATTATTAAAGAAAGCAAGAAAGCCAGCTGGGCTGCTTTCACAAGCACCTTCAACAGTTTTACTCCTTCTTCTGTTGTCTGGGGTAGCCTGCGCCGGCTATCTGGCACTAAGGTCCACTCACCAGTTTCTGGCTTGAAGGTCGCGAATGACGTCCTTGTGGACCCTGAGGCTGTCTCCAATGCCTTCGGCCGCTTTTTCGCAGAGGTTTCGAGCTCCGCTCATTACCACCCTGCCTTCCTCCCCCGCAAACAGGCAGAGGAGGCTAGGCCACCTAACTTCCGCTCCTCGAATTGTGTAAGTTATAATGCCCCATTCACCATGCGGGAACTCGAAAACGCACTTGGCCGATCACGGTCCTCCGCTCCAGGGCCTGATTCTATTCATATTCAGATGCTGAAGAACCTTTCTCCTGCGGGTAAAGGTTTTCTTCTTCGTACATACAATCGCATCTGGATTGAGGAACATGTTCCCGCCTGCTGGCGCGAGTCTATTGTTGTCCCGATTCCTAAGCCGGGGAAGGACAAGCACTTGCCTTCCAGTTATCGACCTATCTCGCTTACCAGCTGTGTCTGTAAAGTGATGGAGCGAATGGTTAACTCTCGATTGGTTTGGCTGCTCGAGTCTCGACGCCTACTTACCAATGTACAATGTGGATATCGTAGGCGCCGCTCTGCTGTTGACCATCTGGTTACCTTGTCGACCTTCATTATGAATAACTTCTTGCGGAAGCGCCCGACCGTGGCTGTGTTCTTTGATTTGGAGAAGGCTTACGACACCTGTTGGAGGGCGGGCATTCTCCGCACCATGCATACATGGGGCCTTCGCGGTCGCCTCCCTCTTTTTATTCGTTCCTTTTTAATGGATCGACAGTTCAGGGTACGTGTGGGTTCTGTCCTGTCCGACACCTTTCGCCAGGAGAATGGGGTGCCACAGGGCTCAGTTTTGAGCGTCGCTCTCTTCGCCATCGCGATCAATCCAATAATGGATTGCCTCCCAGCTGATGTATCAGGCTCCCTTTTCGTGGACGATTTTACCATCTATTGCAGCGCGCAGTGTACACGTGTCCTGGAGCGCTGTCTTCAGCGTTCTCTTGACCGTCTTTACTCCTGGAGTGTCGCCAATGGCTTCCGTTTTTCTGCCGAGAAGACGGTCTGTATTAACTTCTGGCGCTACAAAGAGTTTCTCCCACCGTCCTTACGACTCGGTCCCGTTGCTCTCCCAATCGTGGAGACAACCAAATTTTTAGGCCTTACATTTGACAGGAAACTTAGCTGGTCTCCGCATGTGTCATATTTGGCCGCCCGTTGTACCCGTTCTTTAAATGTCCTCCGTGTTCGCAGTGGTATGTCGTGGGGAGCGGATCGAACCGTCCTACTTCGTCTATATCGGTCGATCGTCTGCTCCAAGGTGGATTATGGGAGCTTCGTATACTCCTCTGCACGGCCATCCATCTTATGCCGCCTCAACTCCATACAACATCGGGGTTTACGACTTGCGATCGGAGCATTTTATACTAGTCCCGTAGAGAGTCTTCATGCTGACGCTGGCGAATTGCCACTCACCTACCGCCGCGATATACTGCTTTGTCGGTATGCCTGTCGGCTACTGTCAATGCCCGACCACCCGTCTTATCGTTCCTTTTTTGACGACTCTCTCGACCGTCAATACGGGTTGTATGTCTCTGCCCTGCTACCCCCTGGAGTTCGCTTTCGTCGCATCCTTCAACACCTTAATTTTTCACTCCCTGCAACCTTTTGAGTGGGCGAGAGCCACACGCCACCTTGGCTCCAGGCTCAGGTCCGCGTTCACCTTGACCTCAGCTCGCTCCCAAAAGAGGTTAACCCCGGTTCGGTCTACCACTCCCGTTTTGTGGAACTTCGTTCGAAGTTCATCAACATGACTTTCATTTATACAGATGGCTCTAAGACCAATGACGGGGTCGGGTGTTCCTTTATTGTCGGGGCACAAAGTTTCAAATACCGGCTCCATGGCCATAGTTCGGTCTTCACAGCTGAGCTCTTTGCCCTCTACCAGGCTGTTCTTTACATCTGCCGCCACCGACATTCTGCTTATGTCATCTGCTCCGACTCCCTGAGCGCCATCCAGAGCCTCAGTGATCCGTACCCGGTTCACCCTTTCGTACACCGGATCCAACGCTCTCTTCAGCAGCTGGTGGACGTCGGTTCTCCGGTTAGCTTTATGTGGGTTCCTGGCCATGTCGGTATCCCTGGGAACGAAGCTGCAGATGCCGCGGCCAAGGCTGCAGTCCTCCAGCCTCGGACAGCTTCTTGTTGTGTCCCTTTGTCCGATTTTAGCAGGGTCATTTGTCGGCGCATTATATCGCTGTGGCATGCCGATTGGGCTGCACTTACAGACAACAAGCTTCGGGCCTTAAAACCTCTTCCCGTGGCTTGGACGTCCTCCTCACGCCCTTCTCGGCGGGAGGAGGTAGTTTTGGCCCGGTTAAGAATTGGACATTGCCGGTTCAGCCATCGCCATCTGCTGACGGCTGCGCCAGCGCCGTTCTGCCCATGTGGGCACTTGCTGATGGTTCGACACATTTTAATGTCCTGTCCAGATTTTAACACACTGCGTCTAGATCTTAACCTGCCAAGTACTTTCGATGCCATTTTAGCGGATGACCCACGAGCAGTTGCTCGTGTTCTTCGTTTTATCAATTTGACAAACCTCTCTAAGGACATTTGATGATGTTTTTTAATCCTATGCCTGTCAGTCTGTCTTTTATAGTGTTTTCCCTTTTAGTTGTTGTTTTAAACTTGTGCCTCGCGGTGCATTCTTAGAGTAGTCAGGGCGCTAATGACCATTGAAGTTGTGCGCCCTAAAACCACAAAACAAAAAACAACTGCAGCCTAGAAAACTTTGAAGGGTTGGGGCCATTTTAAAATGTCCTCTAAAGTAGTGTCCTCAAATTGTAGAGCTTTTTGACACACATCCTTTTCTGGAGCCGGCAGAATAATCACATCCCTAATCATCGCATATGCATATGAGTTCTTATTTACTGGAGCCACAAAATGGAATTTCCTACTGATTTCTTGCAGATCAGCCTCCCAAACACAGTGTGACGAATGAGGCTGTTTATGACACTGATAATATTCCTTATGGGAGCACTGACAAGGCAGTGTCCATGACAGTAAGTAGTTAATAGAGCATACATTTCATCAGAGGTCAGATATGGCACATCTGTGAGTGGGACCAGTTTGCACAAAACTGTTACATACTGGGTGAGATCCCCAATAGGAAAAGTGAATGTACACTCGTCTGTTACCTGGAATGTGACAAAGTGTTGCTGGAGGTGTTTCTTGTATGCTTCCCTCTCTTTGTCTCTCTTGTCGTAAGGCAGCAGTTGTCTCAGATTAATAGTTGACTGCCAGGAGAGCATCATGCACAACAACAAATCTTCCTGACATTTTAGTCCCTCTAATTGTTATCACAGAAATTTCTGTAGCATGGCTTCCATCAACATACCCCGTAAGGGTGCCTATTGAGCAGCATCCATGGTTATGCAACGAACATGAAAGATGCCCAAAATCATTTCTAGTTGCGTTGAAACTCACAACATATAAAAACATGAGACAAAACCTCCAGAATGAGTATTTAACAATCCCATAAACAGTAGTTCAAAGGAGTACAATGTGTGGTATAGTCACATGGCAAGACAGGTATAATACAGTTCTAGCTAGCATAGTAATTAGCACGATGAACGAAAGCAGACAGGGCAGTCGTAAGATAGGTGATCATTGCATGAGTAGGTGGTATGTTGCTGGTGGTTCGGCGGGGGGGGGGGGGGGGGGGGGGGTTGCCTGCACAGTCATCAGTCATGGTGTGTGTGCGTGGTGGTGGTCACGTTTTGCAGTAGTGGGCATAGAATATCTGTCACATCATATGTGCCATTCATGAGACAATGGCCAATGACAGAGATGTCGGCTGTGTCTGACATCTAGGTAGTAGCCCAGTGGGTTACCAAAGGGACAAATTACATTTTGTGCTGTGATCACTGTAATCTGAGTTTAATTTATTATTGTATAAATTCTGTCTCCAGTCCTCCAATTACCAAGTTGACTATCTCTCTTACCCACAGCACCAACTGCCCGTGGAAAACAAAAGACTGGATAAATGAATTAATGTATCCATTTCTGACATGCAGTCATCTACAAATAAAGGAATCTGATAACAGTGCTATGAGTTTGCATTTGAAAGATTTGTATAGGTCTAGGGCATCAACATAGCTGACACACAACACATGCCATAGTTCATTTTCCTGACTTACAGATGGTGTGTTTATTATCAAGTGTGTGTGTCAAGCAAGGTTATTAACAACATAGGAAATGAGATATTATGTAAATGTGAAAGAAAGTATATCCAGAAAATTAAAACACTTTCAGTTAACTGATGTGGAGTGTTGGCCAAAAAGAGAGGTATTGCATGTTTCAACATGTGGAAGAAAAATTACATTGCATAGAAAATTAGTAGAGTGGTTTAAATGGTGGTGGTTGAAAGGATAGGCTCAGGTGGAGACGGAATTCACTGCTGGACCTTCACTATGTGGAAATTTTATGACTAAAGCAACAAAAATGTTAAAAGTAAGCTCAAAATGAATAAAAGTGTTTGAAAATAGCCATGAAAGTGATGATAGTGCAACTCCATTTTAGGATAAACTATAGGTAGCCAGTAATTAGTCAGTCATCACTTAGGACTGAAACTGAATACATAACTCAAAACATCAATTGAAAAAAAAAATATTAATAAATCACTTTCTCTGTTGCAAGCTTACATATGTTGCAATGAACATATGTTTTTAAAGTTGGGATATTTTTACAACATGAAAAATATATATATATATATATGTGTGTGTGTGTGTGTGTGTGTGTGTGTGTGTGTGTGTGTGTGTGTGTGTGTGTGTGTCAAATTAGCATTTAAGACCAGAAAACTGAAAATGACTGCCTGATCTTGTGTTATTAAAAAGACGACTGTAACATTTTCTATTTAAAACAACTGTTCTGTGCACACAACAGAAATGAAAAACAGGAAGAAATCATAAACCATAGCCTGCTTGTGTTTTGAGGCATCTAACACGGTGGATCCAACTCTTCAGGCTTTCACAGCTCGATCTTGACATGTGGAATAATCGGGTCTACTGCTGGATGTTTGTGTCACTCTGGCACAATATTTCCGCCACGTAACTCGTTACCTTGAAGGCAATGAGTTACATGGCCGAAATGTTATGCCAGAGCGATGCAAACGTCTGGCAGTAGACCCGATTATACCACATGGTGGATCCAGTTTCGAAGTGTTGTACTGTGTAGGTCTGCAGCAGCTTTTCGACTTATTATGCCTCCACAGTAGCAGCACCATATTGTGTGAATATTTGCAGAGTGTGCATAGTGCTCTGCACGTGTTGCCAGCATCAATTTGTAACTATCGTATATGACTTTTGGTATAATGCTCTTTGTTCATGTATTGTGCTATGATTGAAACTTTTATATAACTCTCAAACTATTTTACGCATCTATTTGTCAGTACCAGCAATTTTGAATAATTGTTACTGTTACAAATCCAAACCAAAGTACGTGAAAAGAGCAAGTTACTTTTCACACTGCAGGACAGGAATACTTACTATTCTTACCACAGAGTCATGTGATTTTGTAGGCTGTGTGTGTTGGTGACAGAAATTCTGTTCTGTACATTGAATGCTTATTCCACAGATATTCCTACCCTGTGAACATCAATAATGATCTCTGTTCTGCTACAGCTGTCTGAGTGTGCCAGCCAAGGGCCCTCATATTTTGTTTCTTGCCTAGCTACAACTTTGAGGCCATGAAGTGCCACTTGAACACAAAAAGAAGTCATTGCTCAAGTCTGTGCCTACATGAGGATATTAGATTGATTGATTTGGATTTATGGAGTACAACAAAATGAACTGTACCAATTCTGCGGTGTCATGTCAAAACTTAGTATGTGCTGGGCATTAACATACTGATCAGCAAATTGACTGCTTCGCTTCACTTGTAACTTACTGATACATTATATTGCCATGTTAAGCAATTACTCATACATTTCACTGTTGTGCAAAACAACAGATTGAGAGACGATAAAAATCAGTCCCAAATCTTTCACTGCATGTAATTAAAAAACGTGGTAAGGGGAGTTAGAACGTAAAAATTTTGTTTTTCACATTTTCGGATTTTTATCTCATTATAAAATTTGCAATTTTCTGAATAAAATGATATATATATATATATATATATATATATATATATATATATATATACACCTAAAAAACAAAGATGATGTGACTTACCAAATGAAAGTGCTGGCAGGTCGACAGACACACAAACGAACACAAACATACACACAAAATTCAAGCTTTCGCAACAAACTGTTGCCTCATCAGGAAAGAGGGAAGGAGAGGGAAAGACGAAAGGATGTGGGTTTTAAGGGAGAGGGTAAGGAGTCATTCCAGTCCCGGGAGCGGAAAGACTTACCTTATGGGGAAAAAAGGACGGGTATACACTCGCACACACACACATATCCATCCACACATATATATGTGTGGATGGATATGTGTGTGTGTGCGAGTGTATACCCGTCCTTTTTTCCCCATAAGGTAAGTCTTTCCGCTCCCGGGACTGGAATGACTCCTTACCCTCTCCCTTAAAACCCACATCCTTTCGTCTTTCCCTCTCCTTCCCTCTTTCCTGATGAGGCAACAGTTTGTTGCGAAAGCTTGAATTTTGTGTGTATGTTTGTGTTCGTTTGTGTGTCTGTCGACCTGCCAGCACTTTCATTTGGTAAGTCACATCATCTTTGTTTTTTAGGTATATTTTTCCTTCATGGAGTGTTTCCTTCTATTATAACTATATATATATATATATATATATATATATATATATATATATGTGTGTGTGTGTGTGTGTGTGTGTGTGTGTGTGTGTGTGTGTGTGTGTCTGCTTGTGTCTGTATATGTGTGGATGGATATGTGTGTGTGTGTGTGTGCGAGTGTATACCCGTCCTTTTTTCCCCCTAAGGTAAGTCTTTCCGCTCCCGGGACTGGAATGACCCCTTACCCTCTCCCTTAAAACCCACATCCTTTCGTCTTTCCCTCTCCTTCCCTCTTTCCTGATGAGGCAACAGTTTGTTGCGAAAGCTTGAATTTTGTGTGTATGTTTGTGTTCGTTTGTGTGTCTGTCGACCTGCCAGCACCTTCATTATACAAAAACGCAAAAAGTTTTTTTAGGCATTCACAAATGTTCAATATGTGCCCCTTTGGTGATTCGGCAGACATCAAGCCGATAATCAAGTTCCTCCCACACTCGGCGCAGAATGTCCCCATCAATGAGTTCGAAAGCATCGTTGATGCGAGCTCGCAGTTCTGGCACGTTTCTTGGTAGAGGAGGTTTAAACACTGAATCTTTCACATAACCCCACAGAAAGAAATCGCATGGGGTTAAGTCGGGAGAGCGTGGAGGCCATGACATGAATTGCTGATCATGATCTCCACCACGACCGATCCATCGGTTTTCCAATCTCCTGTTTAAGAAATGCCGAACATCATGATGGAAGTGCGGTGGAGCACCATCCTGTTGAAAGATGAAGTCGGCGCTGTCGGTCTTCAGTTGTGGCATGAGCCAATTTTCCGCGGGCTACGCATGAAACTTGCTCGCACGCGTTCAACCGTTTCTTCGCTCACTGCAGGTCGACCCGTTGATTTCCCCTTACAGAGGCATCCAGAAGCTTTAAACTGCACATACCATCGTCGAATGGAGTTAGCAGTTGGTGGATCTTTGTTGAACTTCGTCCTGAAGCATCGTTGCACTGTTATGACTGACTGATGTGAGTGCATTTCAAGCACGACATACGCTTTCTCGGCTCCTGTCGCGATTTTGTCTCACTGCGCTCTCAAGCGCTCTGGCGGCAGAAACCTGAAGTGCGGCTTCAGCCGAACAAAACTTTGAGTTTTTCTACGTATCTGTAGTGTGTCGTGACCATATGTCAATGAATGGAGCTACAGTGAATTTATGAAATTGCTTCAATCATTTGTAATAGCCCTATATATATATATATATATATATATATATAAATGATGAGACTTACCAAACAAAAGCGCTGGCAGGTCGATAGACACACAAACATATATACAGGGCGTTTCAAAAAGAAAGAGCAGATTTCAAACATTTATTTCTCAAAAACTACAAATGATAGAAACACAATTCCAACGGTCCTTCACTCAATATGAGTACCAAATGTTACACAACAAATATCAAAACTGTACCTCAATATGAGCACCATTTGTTACACGACAAATATCAAACCGGTATCTCATTTCTTGCCACACACGACGCAACTGGTCTTTAGTTACCGAATTCACGGCCGCAACAATTCGATGTCGTACCTCTTGAAGAGTAGCGGGCATAGGTGGGACATAAACACAGTCCTTTATGTACCCCCACAAATAAAAATCGCAGGGAGTAAGGTCTGGTGACCTGGGAGGCCACAGACGATGACATTGATCTTGTGCTCCTGCTCTTCCAATCCACCGTCCTGGAATGGTGTTATTTAGGTACCGTCGTACAGGTTCAGAGAAGTGTGGTGGGGCGCCATCTTGCATGAAGATGAAGTGATTTGAATCTTCCTGAAGTTGAGGAAATAGCCAGTTTTCTAACATGTCCAGGTAAATGGTTCCTGTGATAGTTTTCTCCATGAAAAAGAAAGGTCCATAAACTTTGTTTACCGAAATTGCACAAAAGACGTTAACCTTTGGTGAGTCTCTTTCATGTTGAATAACGTCCCTCGGAGTTTCACTCGCCCAAATTCGTACGTTATGCCGATTAACTTTACCAGAAATGTGAAACGTTGATTCATCTGAAAAAATTAATCGTTCGGCAAAATTGTCCTCTTCCATGTCCTGTAGAATTGCAGTTGAAAATTCGAACCTTTTGTTGTGGTCGTCAGGACGCAATGCTTGCAATAACTGCAGTTTGTACGGCTTCATGTGCAGACGGTTACTCAGAACGCGCCATACCGTTGTTTTAGACATGTTTAGTTCGTGACTTGCCCGTGTCGTGGATTTTCTAGGGCTCCTTTCGTAAGCTGCACGGACACGCTCGACATTTTCATCCGATGTGCGTGGACGACCCGTGCTTTTTCGCTTGCAGATGCAACCATCTTCTACGAATCTGTGATGCCACTCATAAATTTGCTTATGACGAGGCGGCTGTTTGTTGAATTGACGGCGGAATGCACGTTGCACACCAACAATGGACTCTAACTTTGCAAATTGCAGCACACAAAATGATCGTTCCTGTGGTGTCGTCGCCATTTTCCTACAAACAAACGCCAGCGCCACTGCGGAGTTGCATGGAACTTCTGCGCGGACCATTGAAAAACTTTGAACCTTTCTCTGACAAGAAACGTTTGAATTGTGTTTCTATCATTTGTAGTTTTTGAGAAATACATGTTTGAAATCTGCTCTTTCTTTTTGAAACGCCCTGTATATATATATAGTTATAATAGAAGGAAACATTCCATGAAGGAAAAATGTACCTAAAAACAAAGATGATGTGACTTACCAAATGAAAGTGCTGGCAGGTCGACAGACACACAAACGAACACAAACATACACACAAAATCAAGCTTTCGCAACAAACTGTTGCCTCATCAGGAAAGCGGGAAGGAGAGGGAAAGACGAAAGGATGTGGGTTTTAAGGGAGAGGGTAAGGAGTCATTCCAGTCCCGGGAGCGGAAAGACTTACCTTATGGGGAAAAAAGGACGGGTATACACTCGCGCGCACACACACACACATATCCATCCACACATGTACAGACACAAGCAGACATATTTAAAGACAAAGAGTTTGGGCAGAGATGTCAGTCGAGGCAGAAGTGCAGAGGCAAAGATGTTGTTGAATGACAGGTGAGGTATGAGTGGCGGCAACTTGAAATTAGCGGAGATTGAGGCCTGGTGGATAACAGGAAGAGAGGATATATTGAAGAGCAAGTTCCCATCTCCGGAGCTCGGATAGGTTGGTGTTAGTAGGAAGTATCCAGATAACCCGGACGGTGTAACACTGCGCCAAGATGTGCTGGTCGTGCACCAAGGCATGTTTAGCCACAGGGTGATCCTCATTACCAACAAACACTGTCTGCCTGTGTCCATTCATGCGAACGGACAGTTTGTTGCTGGTCATTCCCACATAGAATGCATCACAGTGTAGGCAGGCCAGTTGGTAGATCACGTGGGTGCTTTCACACGTGGCTCTGCCTTTGATTGTGTACACCTTCCGGGTTACAGGACTGGAGTAGGTGGTGGTGGGAGGGTGCATGGGACAGGTTTTACACCGGGGGCGGTTACAAGGGTAGGAGCCAGAGGGTAGGGAAGGTGGTTTGGGGATTTCATAGGGATGTACTAAGAGGTTACGAAGGTTAGGTGGACGGCGGAAAGACACTCTTGGTGGAGTGGGGAGGATTTCATGAAGGATGGATCTCATTTCAGGGCAGGATTTGAGGAAGTCGTATCCCTGCTGGAGAGCCACATTCAGAATCCGATCCAGTCCCAGAAAGTATCCTGTCACAAGTGGGGCACTTTTGTGGTTCTTCTGTGGGAGGTTCTGGGTTTGAGAGGATGAGGAAGTGGCTCCGGTTATTTGCTTCTGTACCAGGTCGGGAGGGTAGTTGCGGGATGCGAAAGCTGTTGTCAGGTTGTTGGTGTAATGCTTCAGGGATTCTGGACTGGAGCAGATTTGTTTGCCACGAAGACCTAGGCTGTAGGGAAGGGACCGTTTGATGTGGAATGGGTGGCAGCTGTCGTAATGGAGGTACTGTTGCTTGTTGGTGGGTTTGATGTGGACGGACGTGTGAAGCTGGCCATTGGACAGGTGAAGGTCAACATCAAGGAAAGTGGCATGGGATTTGGAGTAGGACCACGTGAATCTGATGGAACCAAAGGAGTTGAGGTTGGAGAGGAAATTCTGGAGTTCTTCTTCACTGTGAGTCCAGATCATGAAGATGTCATCAATAAATCTGTACCAAACTTTGGGCTGGCAGGCCTGGGTAACCAAGAAGGCTTCCTCTAAGCGACCCATGAATACGTTGGCGTACGAGGGGGCCATCCTGGTACCCATGGCTGTTCCCTTTAATTGCTGGTATGTCTGGTTTTCAAAAGTGAAGAAGTTGTGGGTCAGGATGAAGCTGGCTAAGGTAATGAGGAAAGAGGTTTTAGGTAGGGTGGCAGGTGATTGGCGTGAAAGGAAGTGCTCCATCGCAGCGAGGCCCTGGACGTGCGGGATATTTGTGTATAAGGAAGTGGCATCAATGGTTACAAGGATGGTTTCTGGGGGTAACGGATTGGGTAAGGATTCCAGGCGTTTGAGAAAGTGGTTGGTGTCTTTGATGAAGGATGGGAGACTGCATGTAATGGGTTGAAGGTGTTGATCTACGTAGGCAGAGATACGTTCTGTGGGGGCTTGGTAACCAGCTACAATGGGGCGGCCGGGATGATTGGGTTTGTGAATTTTAGGAAGAAGGTAGAAGGTAGGGGTGCGGGGTGTCAGTGGGGTCAGGAGGTTGATGGAGTCAGGTGAAAGGTTTTGTAGGGGGCCTAAGGTTCTGAGGATTCCTTGAAGCTCTGCCTGGACATCAGGAATGGGATTACCTTGGCAAACTATGTATGTGGTGTTGTCTGAAAGCTGACGCAGTCCCTCAGCCACATACTCCCGACGATCAAGTACCACGGTCGTGGAACCCTTGTCCGCCGGAAGAATGACGATGGACCGGTCAGCCTTCAGATCACGGATAGCCTGGGCTTCAGCAGTGGTGATGTTGGGAGTAGGATTAAGGTTTTTTTTAAGAAGGATTGAGAGGCAAGGCTGGAAGTCAGAAATTCCTGGAAGGTTTGGAGAGGGTGATTTTGAGGAAGAGGAGGTGGGTCCCACTGTGACGGAGGACGGAACTGTTCCAGGCAGGGTTCAATTTGGATAGTGTCTTGGGGAGTTGGATCATTAGGGGTAGGATTAGGATCATTTTTCTTCGTGGCAAAGTGATACTTCCAGCAGAGAGTACGAGTGTAGGATAGTAAATCTTTGACGAGGGCTGTTTGGTTGAATCTGGGAGTGGGGCTGAAGGTGAGGCCTTTGGATAGGACAGAGGTTTCGGATTGGGAGAGAGGTTTGGAGGAAAGGTTAACTACTGAATTAGGGTGTTGTGGTGCCAGATTGTGTTGATCGGAATTTTGAGGTTTTGGAGGGAGTGGAGCTGGAAGTGGGAGATTGAGTAGATGGGAGAGACTGGGTTTGTGTGCAATGAGAGGTGGTTGAGGTTTGCTGGAAAGGTTGTGAAGGGTGAGTGAGTTGCCTTTCCGGAGGTGGGAAACCAGGAGATTGGATAACTTTTTGAGGTGAAGGGTGGCATGCTGCTCTAATTGGCGGTTGGCCTGTAGGAGGATGCTGTATATATATATATATATATATATATATATATATATATGGTTATAATAGAAGGAAACATTCCACGAAGGAAAAATATACCTAAAAACAAAGATGATGTGACTTACCAAATGAAAGTGCTGGCAGGTCGACAGACACACAAACGAACACAAACATACACACAAAATTCAAGCTTTCGCAACAAACTGTTACCTCATCAGGAAAGAGGGAAGGAGAGGGAAAGACGAAAGGATGTGGGTTTTAAGGGAGAGGGTAAGGAGTCATTCCAGTCCCGGGAGCGGAAAGACTTTTCGTCTTTCCCTCTCCTTCCCTCTTTCCTGATGAGGTAACAGTTTGTTGCGAAAGCTTGAATTTTGTGTGTATGTTTGTGTTCGTTTGTGTGTCTGTCGACCTGCCAGCACTTTCATTTGGTAAGTCACATCATCTTTGTTTTTAGGTATATATATATATATATATATATATATATATATATATATATATGAATATAATAGAGGGAAACATTCCACGTGGGAAAAATATATTTAAAAAGAAAGATGATGAGACTTACCCAACAAAAGCGCTGGCAGGTCGATAGACACACAAATAAACACAAACATACACACAAAACTCTAGCTTTCGCAACCAACGGTTGCCTCGTCAGGAAAGAGGGAAGGAGAAGGAAAGACAAAAGGATTGGGTTTTAAGGGAGAGGGTAAGGAGTCATTCCAATCCCGGGAGCGGAAAGACTTACCTTAGGGGGAAAAAAGGACAGGTTTACACTCGCACACACACACATATCCATCCACACATACACAGACACAAGCAGACATTTGTAAAGGCAACCGTTGGTTGCGAAAGCTAGAGTTTTGTGTGTATGTTTGTGTTTATTTGTGTGTCTATCGACCTGCCAGCGCTTTTGTTGGGTAAGTCTCATCATCTTTCTTTATATATATATATATATATATATATATATATATATATATATATATATATATATACAGGGTGATTCAAAAAGAATACCACAACTTTAAAAATGTGTATTTAATGAAAGAAACATAATATAACCTTCTGTTATACATCATTACAAAGAGTATTTAAAAAGGTTTTTTTTTTTTTCACTCAAAAACAAGTTCACAGATGTTCAACATGGCCCCCTCCAGACACTCGAGCAATATCAACCCGATACTCCAACTCGTTCCACACTCTCTGTAGCATATCAGCCGTAACAGTTTGGATAGCTGCTGTTATTTCTCGTTTCAAATCATCAATGGTGGCTGGGAGAGGTGGCCGAAACACCATATCCTTAACATACCCCCATAAGAAAAAATCGCAGGGTGTAAGATCAGGGCTTCTTGGAGGCCAGTGATGAAGTGCTCTGTCACGGGCTGCCTGGCGGCTGATCCATCGCCTCGGGTAGTTGACGTTCAGGTTTCATAACTAACCTTTTTCGTAGGACTCTCCATACAGTTGATTGTGGAATTTGCAGCTCTCTGCTAGCTCTGCGAGTCGATTTTCCTGGGCTGCGAACAAATGCTTGCTGGATGCGTGCTACATTTTCATCACTCGTTCTCGGCCGTCCAGAACTTTTCCCTTTGCACAAACACCCATTCTCTGTAAACTGTTTATACCAACGTTTAATACACCACCTATCAGGAGGTTTAACACCATACTTCGTTCGAAATGCACGCTGAACAACTGTCGTCGATTCACTTCTGCCGTACTCAATAACACAAAATGCTTTCTGTTGAGCGGTCGCCATCTTAGCATCAACTGACGCTGACGCCTAGTCAACAGTGCCTCAAGTGAACAAATGTACAACTAAATGAAACTTTATAGCTCCCTTAATTCGCCGACAGATAGTGCTTAGCTCTGCCTTTTGTCGTTGCAGAGTTTTAAATTCCTAAAGTTGTGGTATTCTTTTTGAATCACCCTGTATATATCTCACTTATAAACTCACATGGGAAGTATTTTATTTTATTTTTATAAATATAATCTACACAGGTTGAAAACATTAAAATTTTTACATACATTACTTCCAGATATAATAAAATTGTTAATTTTTTATATAGATGGCTGTGGATTGCTGTGTTATAAAGGTTAAATTAAGTGTTTATATCGGTAGCACTGTCAAAAACAGTATCATTCATTTCATAGTATAAACACACATTGTCTGTCGAAGTGTTAACATTTTTCTCTGGAAAAGTGACAAATATATTGGTAAAACTCTCAAAAAGTAAAGTATGATGCCAAAACAAAGTGTTTTTAAGAAATGCGGGTTTCATGGTAATAGATTTTTGAATAAAGGGAAACATTTTGTTCAACATGTGGCGTGTAAAGTTACAGACAATGAAATACAGGCAAACTCAGCAGTATCTAGAGAAATAAAATGTTGTGATACACAGTTTTCTCAAAACAAAAGGATATAAATGGTAAGTTATGTTATATTCTGATAGATTTACACATTCTAACAAGGGTGTTAGGTGAATGTGTGTGTGTTGTAAAATATGTGCAGGGCCAGTTAGTTTACATGAAGACAGTGAAGTATCAAATGGACTAGCCAGGAAACTTATCATTAATTGTGCCAGTTGTAAATATACTCATACATTCTAGAGTTCTGATGAGTGTAAAGATAATTGTTTTGAAGTAAATGTTAGGTGGTTTTATGGATTGAGAGCTATTGGCAAAGGACACACTGCAACAGGAACAATGTGTGCCGTGATGAATATGCCACGCCCACCTTGGAAAAACGGCAAGTTTGCAGGATTAATTGAGGTTCTGTGGAATCTGTTGCACGTGAGTCAAAGGTGTTGAAATAAATTATGGTATGACTGACATACCAATAGCTTTTGATGGCACTTGGCAGAAGCTTGGCTACAGTTCTAAGCATTCTGTTGCTGCAGTGACTAGTGTGGATACTGGAAAGGTAATAGATTTCCAGATTTTAACCAAACATTGTTATAAGTGAAATCAGGGAATGAAGAAGAGAACATCTGTGACAGAAATTATGAAGGAACAAGTGGTGGTATGGAGGCCTCTGCAGCTATTGAAACTTTTAGTCGATCTGTGAACAAAAGAGGAATGTGTTACATTAAGTTCTTAGGTGATGGAGACACAAAAGCATATAACAGTGTAGTAGCCGCTCAGCCTTATGGCGAGAAGATTATCACAGAAACTGGAATGTGTTGGTCATGTCCAGGAGAGGATGGGCACCAGGTTGAGGAAGTTGAAACAAAGTTTGAGAGACAAGAAACTTTCTGATGGTAAAACCATAAGAGGCAGGCTGACAGGCAAAATGATTTGATGAACTACAGCAGTATTATGGGATGGCCATGAGAATTACTGAGGATTTGTTGAAGATGAAGCAGGCAGTAAGGGCTACCTTCTTCCGCAGACTGTCAACTGATGAAAAATCAGTACACCACCTTTGCCTCCCTGGATCTGATTCATGGTGCAATTACCACAATGCCCAGTACCCCAGTACTCAAACAGTTCATACAACAATAAACATTCCATCCCAGCAGCAGTCATGGATATCATAAAACCTATTTACAGAGACCTAGCAAATCCTGAATTACTGAAGAAGAGTGTGCATGGTTAGACTCAAAATCCCAATGAGTCATTCAGTAATCTTATATGGACTCGCTTACCAAAAAATGTTTTTGTTGGAATGAAGACACTAAAGTGGTGGTGGTGGTGGTGGGTCAGTGATGCTTTTATTGCTTTTAATGTTGGCAACAGTGGTATGGTGAAAGTGCTACAGCATAGGGGAATTAATCCTGGAGCAAATTGTACCAGAGAACTTGAGTGGACTGACAAGGTTCTTACTGATAAAGCAGAGTATGCAGCACACTTGGCCACTTACGGAATCCAGAAAGAAGAAAGGAAGAAACAGCTTGAAAAAAGATTAAGAGGATGATATACAGTATGGTGTAGGGTACTTCTGAGTGACTAAATATTAAAAAAATCAAGCATATATTGAGTGAGTTACAGTCTTTTGAAACTTTAGATGCCATTCCTGAAAATTTACATTTTCTATAGCATTTTTCCCTAAATCTCAGAAACAACTTCGAGTAGAGTATTCAAATTTTCAGGGAGTAATAACGTACATATCCTGAGTCTACTGAACTAAAATAAGAACATACTGTTATGTATAATGAAAATTATTTAGGATAATGTACAAAAAAAGTACACAAAATTTTAACCATGTCATTAAAAAATTGTATTTATGAAAGCAGTGGCTGAAATGCAATTATTGTAGTTCAGTAGACTCAAAACATACAGTTTAATGTCCTGTAAAAGTTTCATGTCAATGGCTACAGTAGTTCCGGAAATACAGGGCAACCAAGTCACTAAATTTGACATTGTAGGAATAGGGTGTTCCAACTCACCTTAATATCAGATGATAATATTAGAGGACTCTTGAACAAAGTTGACTTGTTTGCTTAAAAACATCAATGCTGATAATAAAAAAAATATTAATGAGCTATGCAAGTACTCCTGTTGTTCTATTAACATGTGCAAGTACATCTACTTCTCAATCTAATACAAAATACAGATTTGAAATGAGTAGATTTCTACTCACTGTTGAGAAGATATTTTGAGTTGCAGACAGGTGCAATGCAAAGACTGGTTCACATTGAATGTTTGGCCAAAGCCTTCTTCAGAAAGGAAAACATGCACTCATTCATACAAGCAGGCACATCTCACATGCTCAGTGTGTAACAGTCTTTTTTGTTGTGCCTGCCTGCATGTCAACATGTCATCTTTACAGGGAGTAGCGATCTATCCATCTCAATATTGTTATATTCCAACCTGGACTTTCCATTGTTTGAAAATGGAAAATACAAAATACATTATTTGTTGGATGGTACCTGAAGTAATTCATTGCCCGCTAGCATTTGGCTCCACTCAGTGTCATACACATGTACACTGTAAATTGTCATGTATTGCTCTCAACAGTATATTAAACTAACATTTTAAAGAAGATTATCCACTTCTAGGGTCTACACGAGATCTACTTTTACTACTGGGGAACTTGTACAAAGTGAAAGATAGTGTTGCACATGCTTGTCAGTTTTGTGTAGGCTATACACAGGAAATACATGAATCACATGAAATAGTTATGGAACACTAAATTTTCTGTTGGCATTTCTATGAACAAAAGTACAGCAGAAATTGTTAAATTTTTAGCTTATGTAAAGTACGGAATTATTATGTTCACATGGACATCTTCTAATGAAGGGCTGAAATCTAGTGCTGATCTGATAGTTCCTGCATCAGATGCAGTTAGTCAATAACGTAACATTTATAATGAAAAAAAGCAAATAATCCTTACTGGACACAAGATCTCCCTGTCATGCAATTTTTTTTACCCAACCATGTTTCAGCACCTTTTTGCCATGCTCAGTAGGTTTACTTTATTTCAAACTTACTTTTACATTATAGAATTATGCAGGAACATCTGTTGTGCTGGTAGCTTATCTGCAAACTTATTGTTGCAAATCATTTTTCATCCACTTTGTCTTGAGGTTTTTTGTGAAACATACATGAAAACTGTTGTGGACTGGCAAGACAGCCAGTCCACTATGAGAGGAAGCCGAAAGGCACGCGTTTAAGCTCAAGCAGGCTGGCGTGAGGTCTGGAACTGGACAGGGAAATGAGACTAGCAAAAATAATACGTAGCTGCTCGAATACTTAACTTTAATCCATAATTGGTGAACATCACTCTTGACGGTAAATGTTTTACAGCATCAGTAGTAACTGGTAATGGCGCCTTGCTAGGTCGTAGCAAATGACGTAGCTGAAGGCTATGCTAACTATCGTCTCGGCAAATGAGAGCGTATTTTGTCAGCGAACCATCGCTAGCAAAGTCGGCTGTACAACTGGGGCGAGTGCTAGGAAGTGTCTGTAGACCTGCCGTGTGGCTGCGCTCGGTCTGCAATCACTGATAGTGGCGACACGCGGGTCCAACGTATACTAACGGACCGCGGCCAATTTAAAGGCTACCACCTAGCAAGTGTGGTGTCTGGCGGTGACACCACAAAAACTACACACATTTTTTGCAGAACCAGATTTGCAGATGACAAGCTACCAATGTGTGATAATGTCCAGGGGGTGTTGCATAACCCTATAATGCAAAATTTTGATTTAAATAAGCAAAATCCACTGAGTATGGCACAAAGGTGCCAAAATATGCTTGGGTCCTTATGAAAAAAAAAAACAATGTTGTACGTAACAGGCGGACCTTGTATCCATTCATTTTTATCTGCAGAATCGACAGATGCAACAGTAACAAAACCTAATGATGAATAAATAATCCATTATTACATACAGAATGAACTAAACTTTTTGCCGACTACACCGTGTAGACGTTGGACATGGGAATCTGCAGGCACATTTAAGTTATATGCTCAGATATCACAGTTCTACATGCAGGTAGTACAGGGTGATCCATATAAACATGAATTATGCCAATGGGTCATAATTTCCCTCCAAAAGTTCATTTAAATGGGAAAGTTTTTTTATGATCTCAGTAACTCTGGGAGAATCAGAAGTACCATACATTGTTGGCTAGCTGATTGTTGTTTCTGCCCATGAGGTGCTTATTCCAGTATAATGCTGCACTTGCTTGGCTCATGTTTGTTCATAGTCTGGTCAGTTGCAGTTTGTGAGTGTGTAGTTCGGGCTGCGTGACAATACCAACCAAATTAGTGATTTGTTCTCAATCTTCAGCTGGCAAAAACATGCAGTAAACACTTCAAGAGCGGGTTTTTACTGTGAAAAGACAGTGGAAGAGAGATCTATTGGAGAGAATTCAGTGTACATGATGTTCCAACAAAAGCAACAATTTTATCAATTGTTAGGAAGCTAGAGACAGCTTGTTGACTAAACAGTGACAACTGTAAACATAGACCATCACCGAATGCAGTGGTTATTCAAATGGTTCAAATGGCTCTGAGCACTATGGGACTTAACATCTATGGTCTTCAGTCCCCTAGAACTTAAAACTACTTAAACCTAACTAACCTAAGGACAGCACATAACACCCAGTCATCACGAGGCAGAGAAAATCCCTGACCCCGCCGGGAATCGAACCCGGGCGTGGGAAGCGAGAACGCTACCGCACGACCACGAGCTGCGGGCACAGCAGAGGTTATTGATAATGTTCAAAGACGCTTGGAGAACTCCCCGAGGAATGCATTGCGTTGGTTGAGCCATGACACAGGGATTTTGTATGGCATGTGTCAGAGAGCTACAAAAAATCAGCATTGTTACCATACAAAGTGCATATGAAAAAAGCATTGCAAGAAACAGATCATGAGAAAAGAATGTGTTACTGTTGATGGTTTCAGGAGTTTCTTATTCAATGCCCAGACATTCTCTCCGTAACTTGGTTCACAAGTGAGTCATGATTCCATTGTTAGGTTACAACAACACGCAAAACAGCAGACAGTGGGCTGGTGTAAACCCCATATCATTCACGAAACATCATTGCATTGTGAAAAGGTTGGAGTTTTGTGCGCAGTGTCAGCTTCCAGGATTTTTGGCCCCATTTTCTTTGATATGATTGTAGATACTACATTTTATATGGGCATCTTCAGTACATTTGTGGAGCAGCTGGATGATGTTGAACTTACGGATGGTAATTTCGAACAAGATGGCGCGACGTGTCACATGTCTAATGCTTCCATGCTACTTGTAACCAGTTTCTTTGGTGACCGAATAATCTCAAGAAACTGGTGCCCCAGCCCCCCTCAGTCACATGACATAACTACCGATTTTTTTCTTGTTGTGGTATCTTAAAAGCAGAGTGTACAGAAATAGATCACAGACAATTGCAGAACACCATGAGCCCATTACACACGAAATGAGCAACATTAGCAAGGGTACACTTCACAGAATGTCGCAGAATATTTGAAACAAGTACAGTTGTGCATCATTGTTGGTGGAGTACTTTTCCAGTATTGGCTGTGAAGACTTTGTATGTATGTATGTATGTAAACTCCCTAATTGTGCGATTATCATCTCCCAAAATCACAAATGTGCTCCATTATTGTTTAAAATGTTATGACTCATTAATGTAGTTCAAGTTTACATGATCACACTGTATAAGGACCAGTAAGCAGCACAGAAGTTACCAGTTCTTTTATTGCACTATCACTCCAGAATTATGTAAGTCAACATTCCCAGTTATTTATTTATGGAGCAATACTTGTTAGATATAAAAGCTAAATATTTTTTTGTGTTGTGTTTATTCTTCTCTCCTTTTATTGACTATCTCAGTTGCACGGGTGTATAAAATTAATAAAGCAGTGATAAAAATAACTTCAGTAGTTTCAGCTAAACTTAGTTATATATATAAAAACACACTTGTTTGTTGATGGTGTGGTACATATCCAACAACTAACAGTTTTCAACAGGAGCTTTTCATATAGATATTATAGAAAATTGGAGTATGAGTTACTTCAATATTATTTAAAATCATTTTTGGCAACAAGGTTCCCCCTTCTGTAGCTGGCTGACCACCAGATAAATGAAATTTTCACTCTTTAGCGGAGTGTGCGCTGATTTTGAAACTTCCTGGCAGATTAAAACTGTGTGCCAGACCGAGACTCGAACTCGAGACCTTTGCCTTTCGCGGGCAAGTGCTCTACCAACTGAGCTACCCAAGCACGACCCACAACCCATCCTCATAATTTTACTTCCGCCAGTACCTTGTCTCCTTAGTTTCCAAGCTTCACAGAAGGAGAACTTCTGTGAAGTTTGGAAGGTAGGAGACGAGGTACTGGTGGAAGTAAAATTGTTAGGACAGGTCGTGAGTCATGCTTGGGTAGCTCAGTTGGTAGAGCACTTGCCTGTGAAAGTGAAAGTCACCTCTCTCCGTAAATAAAAAGTGTTTTGTATCAAATTGGACCCACAGTCCTATATTGTATGGGAATTAATATGGTAGCGCAGTTTTAGGCCAAGAGCTTATTAGGACCTTCTTCTTCTTCTTCTTCTTTTAAGAACATCTGCTTGGAAAATACTACTACTAAATGTGCTGCCTCTGTACATACAGTTATATTGCTATTGAGGCAGTGGGTTATGCACCTGTCGGAGGAAGAGTGGTTAGGGTTGAGGAAGAACAAGCTGTGGCCAGTGAAACCAATTACACAGCCGTGCTGTTCCTTCTTCTGGTCACTTTGGCTGTAGGAATTACTCATAACATGCCTCTGGGTAGGGCCTTGGTCCCTGCCACATGGAGTCCTTCTCCAGAAAGAGGATCTGCCATTACGCAGTGCTTGTCACGTACATTTGTCTGAGCACTACATTTTAACAGAATGTATTTTATTGCAATGAGAGCTGCAACCGAGCTATCAGCTGACCTGCCCTCTATTTTAGGAGCCAATGAATCAAATGTAGTCTGTGTTTTAAGATGTTTGGGTCTTCTCAATGGTATCTTGGGTAGAAAATTTTAATGTGTTTGCAGAGTCGTTGCCTTATCTTTTATTTTCCAATTGGTCAACCAGGCACAGTTTGCTATTACAGTATTTGAGAAGTTGTGTAGTTATAGTCTGTGTATTTTAATCTCCAATTACCTTGAGGTGTGCATCTTTTGGTGGTGTGTGTGGAAGTATGTGTGTGAGTAAGTGTGTCCCATTGTGCTTTGAGGATTACATTTTATATCTTATCGTGTGTTGTTTACTTTTCACAAAACAAAACCACATCATCTCCCATTAGTTGAGGGTAGGTGTTGATGACTTCACAGTTGTGTGTCCTATATACTCCAAACCATCTTCTTTCAAAAGGCTAAGTCTTGACCCTGCAGCCACAGCTTTCTCTCCTCAGCAGTCATCTTCATCTTCATGTACAAAGAACATAGCATCTCACTGATCATATTTTAAATAGGATGTTGTCTGCCATACCCTCGGCTTCATCCCTATGACTTTGTCTTTTATGTTTTGTAGCAGAATATCCTATTTCATGAAGTGTCCAGTGAGTTTTGCTTTGTGTTGGCCTATAACTGTCAGTAGTTTGTTCTTATCTCTTATTTCCTGTAGAATCGACACATTTGGTTTTCTGTCAGTCCAGCTAGTTCTTGTAATTCTTCTCTTGATTTCCTTTAGACCTCAGCTGTTTTCCTCCACAGTGTTGCTAAGATAGTGAAATTGGTTACAACCTCAGGTTGCTCACTGGGTAATTTTTTTGTCTTACATTCCCTCCTTTCTTGTCTATAACCATGATTTTTATCTTCTTGGTATTTAATTCTAATTTTATTTTTGTTATCTCTTTATGTAAGACGTTTAGCATTTTATTTAGTTCTTTCTCTGAGTGTGCCACTAATGCAAAGTCATTGGAAAATCTGATGCCATAAATATGAATACCACTAATTTTTATTGCAATCTTCTTTTTTTCATTGTTGTTATTGCCTCCTCGATGAATGTATATAATAAGTGAAGTGACAGAGATCACCCCTGTCTTACCCCCCCCCCCCCCCCCCCTTTCTGATTTTTGCTTCTTTCATGCTTCCATTAATATCCAGTTCAGTACTTTGAATTTTGCATATACTCAAAATTAATCACCCGCCTTCCAGTCAACCATGTCAAATGCTTTTTCTAGGTCAATAAATGTTATATATATTTTCTCTTTACTTCTAATTGTCTTTCCAAAGTTGACATAGTGCTAATATTGCTTCTCTCATTTCTTTCCCTGTTTGGAAGCCCAAACTGATCATTAGCTAAGTTCCAGTCAATCTTCTTTTTAATTCTCTCTTTAGCTATTGACATAATTTCTTTGATGCAAGTGACAGAAAGGCTAGTGTTTTATAATTTGTACAATCCTTTGCATTTTCCCTCTTGGGTAACATTTTGTTTCTACTTTTTGTAAAGTCAGGTGGTGTGATACTCCTTCGTAACATTCAGGTACCACAGTAAATAATGTACTTCTGATGTTGTCACTACCATTTTGTAAGAGTTTCTACAGTGATATTATCTGTACCCTTTGCTTCATGTGAATGTAATTCATTTACTGCAAGGAAGAACTATTCATTTTTTTATTGTCTTCATCACTTAGTTTTTCATCCTCAATACACTCATCTAAACTTCCAGTTTCATTCTCACCATACATGGCTTGACTGTACCCTTTCTGTCTGTTGTTTTCATCTTCTATGTCAAATAGTAGTTTCCCATTTTTATCTGTCACTATGTTACTCTTGGTTCTTCGTGTGTGTTGACAAAACCAGACCCACAGGCACTGGCTACATAAATAGGTATCTTGTAGAAATGATTTGAAGACATCCAGTACATTAATAACAAAGGAGCTACCTGCCAGGTATGAAAATTATTTTCATTACAGCCAGACACATATTGCATTCCAAAGAGTCCTATTTCTAAAATTTTCCTTGTGCTGTAAATGGGATGCTTCGTTTACCAGTACAGTACTTAATTTTGTAACCAGAAATAGAAGATAAAGCAACCCCTCTGCATACACATTAAAATTGTTTTATTATTATTATTATTATTATTATTATTATTAATGAAGTTTATTGTTATGAATGAAGTTTTTCATAAGAAGAACTAGTGACATCCACAGTTTAGCAATAAACTTCAGGTGAAAGTAGCCTCTCTCTGTAAACAAAAAGTGTTTTGCATAAAGTTGGATCCACAATCCGATACTGTATGGGAGCTAATATGGTTGTGCAGTTTTAGGCCAAGAGCTTATTTGGACCTTCTTCTTCTTCTGAGCTTATTTGGACCTTCTTCTTCTTCTGTTTCTTGTAAGAAAGTCTGCTTGCAAAATACTATTTCTAAATGTGCTGCACCTGTACATGCAGTTACAGTGCTATTGAGGATCAGTATGCTTTCACCTGTATACACCTGAAGACTCTGCATCAGAATATCATTGGAGAAAATTATTAACATCCAGCAGTTCGCCCAAAATTTCATGGAACAGTAGTATCCCTACTTGAACAGTACGGCTACTCTACCGTTAGCCATCAGCCCACTGATGTCCTTTTATGGACACCGTCACAACCTAATACGTGTGTGTCAATGTCTCTGAAAAGAGTTGCTTCAAGATAAACAACCATCATTTAATCACTGAAGATTGTCTCCAAATTCTCTTCTACTTACTAAATGAGTTTCTGAAAGTGGATTGGGGGGGGGGGGGGGGGGGGGGGGCGAAGGGGAGGTGATTAAGGGTCTTCTTGGTTCCCTGACGCAGACTTCCTTCCACAGTTGCATAACCATCTGCACCAATAAGGATGCTGTTGTATTTACATAGGATTTTAATTAGGGTCAAAAGTAGCTTGAATTAAATCCTTAAAGGCACAAATAACTTTTGTATTTCTACTTCACCATAATATTTACATTCGATAGCTAAAGCAAAAAATTATCATCATTTTACTGAAATAAAAAGTATCTTTACAATAGTAATTGTTCTGCAGTAACATGGACCTCAGCAAGTTCACAATCAGATACAACATTTTTTGTCAAATGATACTGTGTTACTTTATTACAACTAAGTGATTATAAGGATTGTGGAATACTGTAGTGAGACCCCTGTCTCACAGTTTTAGAAAATTATGCCGTTTTACAGTGTATTTATTTATTTAATTGAAGACAAAGCCCAGTATTTTGTCATGATGCTAATCATTCACTTACATAAATACAGGCATGCACAGTCCAACTAATGAGAGCAGAGTGAGATCCAACTAGTGGCAGTTGGTGGGAGGAGCAACACTGTGCAAGAAAGTTAAATGGCTTTCAACTTTGTAATTTCCACGCAAGTTTACATGACAGTGTTCGAGTAGGGAGTTTCCACATGTAAGCTGATTTACATGAGTGGTGGGGGGAATGCTCCTTAAGTAATTAATGCCTGCTAAACCCAACTTCAGAGTAGATAATATACCACAAGAGAAAACTAAAAAGTGGTAAGTTGGCTCCTATATGTGATAGGGTAAAAACTGCAGAAGGCTTCACCAAAAAGTGAACACTGTACAGCGAATTAAATATTACTATCTTTTCAGGAGCACTGTTCTTTCAGTATGTGCATTCCGACGAAATCTGGAAAGTTTGGGATCAAAATATTTATTTTGGCAGATGTGAAAACATCCTATGTAACAAAAATTGGGAAATATATGTGGGACAACAGTGTGCAAGTTTTCTCCAAGTAAATAATGCAGCTGGTGAGTTTGTGCTCAGACTTGTAGAGCCAGTTGGTTCACAAGTTACAGTCTTGCTAGAAAACTTTACACTGATTTTTAAGTTTACACTCATGGAAACATTGCACATGAACAATGGAAAAATTCCTTTGTAATTCCTGCCTCACAAAAATAGAGAAATACTTGCATGCATATTTGGATTTCATGACAATTTCACTTTTGTGTCATGCATACTGATTGTCCACTCACAGTAGCTGAGTGGTCAGAGCGACCAAATGTCGATCCTAAGGGCCCAGGTTCAATTCCTGTCTGGGTCGGAGATTTTCTTTGCTCAGGGACTGGGTGTTGTGTTGTCCTCATCGTCATCATTTCATCCGCATCGACGCCAAGTCGCCAAAGTGGCATCAAATCGAAAGACTTGCACCCGGCGAATGGTCTACCCAACAGGACGCTCTAGTCACATGACATTTACATTTTAACAATAAAATCTATGAGGAAACAGATGATTTAAAGAAGCTACAGATTATTATGTTCTATAATTCAACAAAGAATGGAGCGGATGTGAGTGTTTGTAATATGATGTTGGAAGTCAAGCAAGACACTGGTCATTGTGCATGTTTTATGCCACTTTGAACATTGTCAGGTTGAATGTATTTGTAGTGCACAAAGAAAACACAGGACTGGGTAGTTTTAGATGGCTGATCCTCAAGCAACTGGATTTGGAATGGATAAAACCACACGTGGCACAGAGAGCTGGCCAGAAGAATCTCATGAGGGACGTTTTCCAGCTGGCAGGATGATATTCTGCAATTACAACTGAGAAGAAAGTGATTCCAGATAGCAAACAAGGTGGTTGTCATAAATGCAAAGACAGTAAAACAAGTTGTGGAAAATGGCTATGTCTGTCCAATTCTGTAGTGTTATGAGAAGATTATGCAGAAAATACAGATCAGTAACATGTATATCATAGGTAGCGACAACCAGTTTTTATTGGATCGCACTATGTGCAAAAAAGTTTAATATTGTATGTAAAAATCCTAAATTCATAAATTGTAAGGATGTACAGTTGCAAAAGTTTGAAAAAAATAGGCTTTAAATTTTCAAGAATGTTTTCAAATGCCGAATAATTTAATTTTCTCACATGACATGCTGAAAGCTTTGGATCAAGGCAACTAGGTAGATTCGGTGTTTCTTGATTTCCGAAAATCATTTGATTCAGTACCACACCTACACTTGTTGTCAAAAGTACAATCATATGAGGTATCGAGTGAAATTTGTGACCGGGTTGAGGACTTTTTGGTAGGGACAACACAGGGTGTTATATAAAATATGGCGTTTCAGTCTTCGATTGCTATTCTTTATTTTCAATTACCGGTTTCAGGCTAGCTGCCCATCTTCAGATCATATATTGTAGTTACAGAGTAACTTGTCCGTACAGAACACTCGGTTCGCTGTCATGAGTCATGACAGCGAACCGAGTGTTCTGTACGGACAAGTTACTCTGTAACTACAATATATGATCTGAAGATGGGCAGCTAGCCTGAAACCGGTAATTGAAAATAAAGAATAGCGATCGAAGACTGAAACACCATATTTTATTTAATGAACGATCACGGAATTCCCATTGAGACAATCATGTCTAGTTTTGATAAACAGCGTGTTATCTTGGATGGAGAGTAATCATCAGATGTAGAAGTAACTTTGGGTGTACCTCAGGTAAGTGGGTTGGGATCCTTGCTGTTCGTGTTGTATATTAATGAACTTTCAGATAATATTAACAGTAAAATCAGGCTTTTTGCAGATGATGCAGTTATCTATAATGAAGTACTGTGTGAGAGTAGCTGTGTAAATATTCTGTCAGATCTTGATAAGATTTCAACATGGCGCAGAGATTGGCAACTTGCTGTAAATGTTCAGAAATGTAAAATTGTGCACTTCACGAAATGAAAAAAAGTTGTATCCTGTGGCTATAGAATCAGTGAGTCACTATTGGAATTGGCCAACTCATACAAGTTCCTGGGTGCAATACTTTGTAGGGATATGAAATGGAATGATCAAATAGGTACAGTCGTGGGTAAAGCAGGTGGTAGACTTCGGTTTATTGGTAGAATACTGGAGGAGTGCGATCTGTCTACAGTCACTCATGTGACTGGTTCTAGAATATTGTTCAAGTATATGGGTCATGTACCAGACAGGGCTAACGGGAGATATAGAACTTATACAGAGATGGGCAGTACAAATAGTCACAGGTTTGTTTAATCTGTGGGAGAGTGTCACAGAGATGCTGAAGGAACTGAAATGGCAGACTCTTGAAGACAGGCATAAACTATCCCGAGAAAATCTACACTCCTGGAAATTGAAATAAGAACACCGTGAATTCATTGTCCCAGGAAGGGAAAACTTTATTGACACATTCCTGGGGTCAGATACATCACATGATCACACTGACAGAACCACAGGCACATAGACACAGGCAACAGAGCATGCACAATGTCGGCACTAGTACAGTGTATATCCACCTTTCGCAGCAATGCAGGCTGCTATTCTCCCATGGATACGATCGTAGAGATGCTGGATGTAGTCCTGTGGAACGGCTTGCCATGCCATTTCCACCTGGCACCTCAGTTGGACCAGCATTCGTGCTGGACGTGCAGACCGCGTGAGACGACGCTTCATCCAGTCCCAAACATGCTCAATGGGGGACAGATCCGGAGATCTTGCTGGCCAGGGTAGTTGACTTACACCTTCTAGAGCACGTTGGGTGGCACGGGATACATGCGGACGTGCATTGTCCTGTTGGAACAGCAAGTTCCCTTGCCGGTCTAGGAATGGTAGAACGATGGGTTCGATGACGGTTTGGATGTACCGTGCACTATTCAGTGTCCCCTCGACGATCACCAGTGGTGTATGGCCAGTGTAGGAGATCGGTCCCCACACCATGATGCCGGGTGTTGGCCCTGTGTGCCTCGGTCGTATGCAGTCCTGATTGTGGCGCTCACCTGCACGGCGCCAAACACGCATACGACCATCATTGGCACCAAGGCAGAAGCGACTCTCATCGCTGAAGACGACACGTCTCCATTCGTCCCTCCATTCACGCCTGTCGCGACACCACTGGAGGCGGGCTGCACGATGTTGGGGCGTGAGCGGAAGACGGCCTAACGGTGTGCGGGACCGTAGCCCAGCTTCATGGAGACGGTTGCGAATGGTCCTCGCCGATACCCCAGGAGCAACAGTGTCCCTAATTTGCTGGGAAGTGGCGGTGCGGTCCCCTACGGAACTGCGTAGGATCCTACGGTCTTGGCGTGCATCCGTGCATCGCTGCGGTCCGGTCCCAGGTCGACGGGCACATGCACCTTCCGCCGACCACTGGCGACAACATCGATGTACTGTGGAGACCTCACGCCCCACGTGTTGAGCAATTCGGCGGTACGTCCACCCGGCCTCCCGCATGCCCACTATACGCCCTCGCTCAAAGTCCGTCAACTGCACATACGGTTCACGTCCACGCTGTCGCGGCATGCTACCAGTGTTAAAGACTGCGATGGAGCTCCGTATGCCACGGCAAACTGGCTGACACTGACGGCGGCGGTGCACAAATGCTGCGCAGCTAGCGCCATTCGACGGCCAACACCGCGGTTCCTGGTGTGTCCGCTGTGCCGTGCGTGTGATCATTGCTTGTACAGCCCACTCGCAGTGTCCGGAGCAAGTATGGTGGGTCTGACACACCGGTGTCAATGTGTTCTTTTTTCCATTTCCAGGAGTGTATTAACAAAGTTTCAAGAACCAGCTTTAAATGATTACTCTGGGGATATACTACAACCCCTTATGTATTGTCCTCACAGGGATCCTGAGGATAAGATTAGAATAATTACTGCACACACATAGGCATTCAAACAATTGTTCTTCCCATGCTCCATATGTGTATGGAATAGGAAGAAACCTGAATAACTGGTAAAATGGAACATACCATCTGCCATGCATCTGATGGTGGTTTGCAGAGTATAGCTGTAGATGTACGAGGGTTGTACCAAAAGTAAGGTTCCCAATGAGCTACAGCATTGAGGGAAGGTGCTAGGCTAAATCCGATGACAGTGCCATGCACAGTGTTTCCCCCAGTCTCAAGCCTGCCCATGTATGATTCTCTACATCACTCAGTGTTGGCTTGGCAGCTGTCAGAGATGGAAGAGTTGACTGCAGCTCCCACCAAGTGTGAGGTTCGAGCAGTAATCCAGTTTCTCCACGTAAGGAAGTTACTGCCCATGGAGATTCATCAACTGACTGAGGTTTATGGTGAAGAGTGCATGTCCATTCAGCATGTCCACAAATGGTGCAGGTCTTTTGCTGAGGGTCACACGTAAGTTCATGATGAAGAATGGAGTGGAAGACCCCTGGTTTCAGATGTGATTGTCCATAAGATCAACAGAGAGCTGCTCAAAGATCAGAGTAGTCACTGTCCGTGAACTTGTTGAACACATTCCTGAAGCTTCCCACGGCACAGTTGAAAGAACTTTAACAGAAATGTTGGGTTATCACAAGGTGTGTGCTCGCTGGGTCCCCCGGATGCTGACTGACAGACACAAGGAACAACACCTTGACTGTGCTTGCAAGTTTCTTCAACAATGTGAGGGGGGAGGCAACAAGGAGAAGTTGTTGGACTCTGTTGTCACGGGAGATGAAATTTGGGCGTTTCATTATAACCCCCAAACAAAACAACGATCTCGTCACTGGTGTCACTCTGGGTCACAACCACCAAAGAAATTTGAAAAAAATGCAGTCGGCAGGAAAGTGATAGGTTATGGCGATTGTGTTTTGGGGTCGGGAGAGAGTACTCCTCATTGATTTCGTGCAACCTGGGATGACAATAAACTTAGACAGATATTATGAAACATTGGCCAAATTCCAGCGAGCTACCCAGAATTGCTGGAGAGGATGACTGACAGAGGGAGTAATGCTTCTTCAGGACAATGCTTGGCTTCACATTGCTCGTCAAACACAGGAGCTTTTGAATATGCCCCCCCCCCCCCTTTATGGCCTTGACTTGGCTCCCAGTGATTATCACCTCATCCCCAAGCCAAAGGAACACTTAGGTGGCAAACACTTCAAGAGCGACCATGAAGTCCGAGCATAGGTCACACGCTTTCTCAATGGGTTGGCGGGAGACTTCTTCGATTTAGGAACACAAAAGCTGGAGCACTGTCTTCAGAAGTGTGTTGAAAAAAAATGGAGACTATGTTGAAAAATAGGCAAAAGTGTAAGCTTTTGAATGATGTATAAATTAATAACAATAAACAATGTTTTCTATTTGTAAAAAATATGGGAACCTTACTTTTGGTACAGCCCTTGTAGCTGTAGATGTAGAAAGACTCAACACAACAGAAATGATGTACTGTAGATGGTGTTACAAAGCCACAAAATTGGACAAGATAAAGAATTATGATATCAAATGATGAAAACAAATGCAACATTTGTGTAGTGGTTAGAAAGGAAACAACTAGAATTAGAATCATATAGTAATCTGAGGCATATGGATAGTAACAGAATACCTGAGGAAGTTTGGACATGCCCCCCCCCCCCTCCTCTCCAGCCCCCCCTCCCCCCAACATGAAGTTTACTCAAGTAGTTGAAGGACAAATACTTAGAACTTCTGTTATATTTTTCTGATTTAAAGGCTAATGTTAGCTATGTGCCTCTTTATTGTTTTGCATTAGCTTGTTGGCGTGTAGATATAAAATATATTAAACAGTGGAAAATCTGCGATGGAATAACATCAATATGTAATAGGAGAGATTGCTGCTCACTCTATAAAGCACATTTAATAGTAGACTTTTAGATTTTAGCTATTGGACGAAGCCCTTCATCAGATGGAGAAAAATACACACACACAATGATCATATGCTTAAGTCATTTAGATTGAATATAATGTACTCATTTTTAGTGTAACAGTTCCTAAAAGAGAAAGAAGAAAATTAAGAAATAAGAGGAAGAAACAACTGATACTTGTGCCTATTGTTACTTCTGTAGTAAACACTTTTCCCAGTCTAGAACTAGAAGTAAAATCATCTGCGTACAGTATTATAACATGATAAAACTCTATTAACACATAGACTGCCACGAGGATGCCAGTGGACACAGCAGAGGTTCACGCCTGATGCTGTGTGACCGCCAGTGGCCACAAGTTCACTATGTTTAGGATAGTACATAGTGTAGTATTATGCATTAATTTGTATTCCTTGACTGAGTATATAGGAAATTGAGTACAATATCTTGTTCACCATTTTGAACTCTGTTTTTTGAACATAACACACCATCAAAAGGTATGCTGTACTAAACAGAGTGGAGAGTGTGGCCACCGGCACACAGAGGACATCAGGAAGAACCTCTGCTGCATCTGCCAGTAGTCATGCAGCAGTTAACATGTTGAAAATGAATACTTATAACAGCAGTTGGTATCTTCTTACCGGTCTCTGAAAAACACTAAGTAGACTGGAGCTGACAAGCAAACTTTAGAAATACTCTTGAATCTGTAGCCATCAAATTTTATTCCTTACTCAATGATCCAGAGAAAGGTAGAAAATTAGAAGAAAAAGGTAGAACATACTAGTGTCGAAGTGAAGGAAAACTTGCTGTAAACTTTATAGCAGATATGCTGAGTTGTGATAGGTACAACAAAAAGATTCACACAATTATAGCTTTTGGCCATTAATTCCTTTGTCAACAATAGACACACATACACACATGTACAGATCCTGGATTTTCCATTGTTTGATTGCAGTAAACTTTGGCTCATGAGTGACATGATTTGCAGATGTATTTCATATAGTTCTGTTATGCGGATGTCTTGGAAAGTAAATTATGCTTTAGTCTTTTGTTTGATTCTTCAAGGCTTCCAAAGCCTCACTTTTCTGTAATGGTAGTGACTAACTGGGAGTGAGATGTCACAGCACTGCAAAAAACAATAATCAGGCCTGAGCTATTCTTTCTTCTCCAGTACTCCCAAGCCACACTTTGGCTTGAGGGCTGTAAACATTGAGAGATATGCTTTACTCTCATTAAAAGGTTCTCAGGATATAGAACATTCTTATATTTCCCTTAGGCACTGACCACCTTGGACACATATACCTTACTGTCATGTGACCATCGCTGTGGGGGTAAGGACCATCTGCCTACCAAAGGGGTGGCTTTTGGGGTGAAAAAGAAATGTAGCCTGCAATGTGTGTACTCCCTGACTTTATCCGTCCAGTATTTGAGAATGAAAACATTTAGGGACTTGCAACAAACTTTATACTTAATTTCAAGTTTTTACAAAATGATGGAAGGAAAAATGTTTATCATTTACTACTTTTTCGCTGTTCATGCAATAAAAGTACTGCATGAGGCATGACGTTATAATTTATTACTTTGTTGTTATCAACTATATTCACAACACATTTTACAGATGGTACGCACATACAACACTGAATGAAACTGCAAGATTATGTAATTGTACATTTGCATAGTTCAGGAGATATGGGATCATAAACAATGAGATGCGTCAAAAGTGCCACATTGTGCATTTAAATTTATTACTTCATTGCTACTAACCCCATTCACAACACATTTTGTAGACAGTATCTACTTATGTGACCGAATGTACCTACAAAATTATGTCATTGTACATCACGTAGTTCAGGAGATATGACATTATAAACATTAAGCACAAGGCCTGTATAGTATGGACATGGACACACAGCTGTAAATGCATGAGTGACATCATATTTCTCCTCTAAGTATTTCATATTTTACCACTTCTGCTGAGAACTATTTATGTCACCCACTCCTGCATCCACATCCTCCTCCTTATATCTGTCCCAGAATCGGCTAAACTAAAATGTTAGCCTGTAGCCTGCCAGTGCTTGAAGGCATGTGTGCCTTTTCTTTAATAAGGTGAATGACTTCAGTAACTGTTTTTTCATTTGCTTCTCCTCGAATGCGGTACTTTCATCGATGCTACGAAAACGACAACTTCTTATGACCATCTTAGACCACCTCACGGTCTATTGACAATACAGGTTTCAACTTCTCTCGATGTATCACCGCAGTGTTCTGCCATCTGACAACTGTGCTTCAGAAGGGCAAGCTCTAAGGACTCCACCAGCACTTTGTCGCATTTCGGGTTATGGACATGGACACTTGTATGGCATTGGTTTGGCATGGATTCCTCCTTGCATATACTAGTTGTTGTGTTGAACAGCCCCTATATCAGGACTGCCATCACTCTCCTCTGATGTCATGTGTAGTTTGTAGTCTTCTTATCATTGCTCGCACACTTATGTCATTGCCGTTTCTATTGTCCTTTTTCTAGTGTCACAATCAGCCACATCAGTCTCCATATAAATTATTCCTCATGTTCTCATTGAATCCTATGCCACCTCCATGTTCAGGAATGCAATCCTTCTCCTAGCACCTGTTGAGCAAGTTCGTTCAGTGCATTTTCACTGTGGGCTCTGAGGATCCATCCTTGGAATGCAGTTTCCTGCACTACTGTCCTTCAGATTAAAGCGGGGAGGGGGCTTCATTATTAGTGAACCACATTTCTGTGTAACAAGAGGCTCACCAAGTGAAGAGAAGTTGAAGTTGTTCACACTAGGAAACCTAGCCGCAGTGGGCGACACTGTTCAACAACGAGGGCACCTTGCAGCACTTCTGTGATGCCCCTCTCACTTGTGCGACATGAGAGAGCTTCGTATGGAGACCGGAGCAGCTATTTTGCTCCTCAGTTCTCAGATGTACCCATGGCTGGGCTCCACACCATTGGCTTCTGTCAAACAATGTTTGGTAAACTACAATAAGCAGCATATTGTGGTTCTTTGTCAATTTACTGCCGCTGTGGCTTACAAGTATGTAGTCTGTCATAGCACTTATTTGGTTGTTAAAAATTGTCATACTGAGAATTTGCTTGAGTGTGATGCTTTCGTTGCTTTTGTATTTTGTGTTATTGCAACGTATTATTTGCCTCTAGCTGCCAAATGTGGATGCATTATCTCAGTTATCCTTGGATCCTGATCCATTGTTTGCTCAGGATGTATTGTAGTGTTCTCCAATTGCCATGGAAACATGACAGACAACTGATGGTTTCCCCATTGGCTGCTCAGGATTACATCCCCAGCAGCTACATACCCAGCACTTACACACATTGATTGTGAGGTGGAACACTGGGTTGCAGCCTGCTCAAGTGTTCAAATCAACAGGCGGCACCACACCACACTCTGCCCCCCCCCCCCCCCCCCCCATCCAGTTCCCACACTATCCTGGGACCTTTTTGATTGTTGGTTACTGATGTCTTTACCGTGTTTCCTTATGCTGTTTGTTGCCTATCTATCGCAGCAGATATAACTGTCACAGCACTGTCAAAGAATTTTTCTGCTGAAGGCCTACCTTGTACAATGGTTTTGGACAAAGGTTCTCAGTTTTTGGCATGCTGCCCAGGCTGTGTCTGCCCACCGGCAGCCCGCCCCTGCACGGATGATGGGGTTCAGCCTCTCGACTCTACTGTGATGCCTTCTTTTGGGAGACACTGTGTTTCTTCAACATACCTGCAGGTGCCTGCTGCACCAATGTGGGCCCTCCTACCTACCTCCATGTGCCTTCTGCACTGATACAGGTGCCCTCTACCCAGATGCAGGTGCCTCCTGTATTGATGAGGGCACCTCCTGCACCAGTGCGGATGCCTTTGGATGCCTCCTGTAATGATGTAGGCACCTTCTACACTGACAGAGATGCCTCCACACTGACAAGGCACCTCCACCCTGATGCAGGCACCTCCTGCACTGATGCTGGCACCTGTCACCTTCCTGCTGGCACCACCTGCCATCCCTCCGGACCTCATGTTTCCCCAGCTCAAACAGGTATAACGATCTCCTGGTTCTGCGTATGGTATTCTGAGGTCCTCTGCATGGTCTCCTGGAGTGTAAGAAGGTGCAGGTCTCTAATCCCTCTACTGCCATCCTTGCTTCCTGAACTGTGTGGACTTGGAACTGTTCACACCCAGAACAGCTGCGGCATACACTATTGGCACATTATGGAGGAATGGGCATCTGTCCACTCCTTCCCTCCAAGGAAGGAGAGCTGTAGTAATGCATTACTTCTTACACCTTGATTGCCGTTACCACTGTGTGCATCACGCAGTTTGAGTAGCACACCATTTAGTTGCGCTAGTGGTGAGTAGCACATCATTCAGCTGCTCTGGTGGGCATACGTCTTTTATATTGCCGCGCTCTGGCTCCAGCTGGCAGTCTCTACCTGCTATCTGTATTGTGCTACTTATGGCTACACTGTCATACTGTGACCTAAATTGTGGGTTGCTTATAGAAATAAAAGACGCTTTTATTGTGTTTGGAGTCAGAATAAGGACATGCATGTCTATTTTATGTGTTTGTCATGATGGCGTTCTCTTGGGTAAAATATTCTGGAAGTAAAATAGTCTCACATTTGATCTCTGGGTGGAGCCTATTCTGGAGGATGTTGTAATTTGAAAAAGTAGATCTCGAAATCGACTACTCAGAGTGTGGAATGCAAGTTCCCTTGACCAGGTACGTAGGTTAAACTAGAATGTAAAAAAGAGAAATAGATAGCTGGAAGGTAGATACAGTAAGAATTAATGTAGTGTGGTGGCTAGAATAACATGATTTCTTGTGAGACAAATACAGGGTAACCAATGCAAAATAAAATAAAGGCAATGTAGAAGTAGAACTAATAATGAATAAGAAAATAAGACTGCAGGAGAACTTCTATGAGAAGCATAGTGAACACATTATCGTAAATGAGGTAGATACAAAGCAAAATCCCTCCACAGTGCTACAAGTATATGTGTCTACTAGCACTGTAAATGATGAAGATATTGAAAGAACATATGATCAGTTATAAGAAATTATTCAGTTTGTTTAGGGAGATGAATATTTAATTGTGATTTTTTTTTTGGGGGGGGGGGGGGGGGGGGAAAGGGGGGCAGGAACTCAGTAGTAGGAAAAAGAAGGAAATGAAAAATAGTAGAAGAACAGGGACTGGAATGGAATGCAAGTATCACAATTTAACAATTCCTAACATTTGGTTTCAGAACCATGAAAGGAGGATGTATACATGGAAGGCATCTGGAGAGACCAGAAAGATAGTTTATATAGTATTCTAAGACAGGGAGGGAGGGAGGGAACTTCCCTACAGCTTTTACGTGTTACAACCAAGTGCCCTAAGCATGAACCAACTTTCAATAAATATTTTCTTTTTTTGAACATACACATATTATAATAATTTATCATTTTAACATATCCTTATGTTTCTTTCATATACACATTACAAAGTTCTGATTTTCTTGCCACAGATCAAGGAGTTTAAGTAACACAGAATACACACTTCATAACTGCAGATACACAGTTTCATAAGATAAACCCACTTCTAATCAATGTAAGTGTTACAAGGGCAACATAGTTACACAAGGCAAAATGACAATATCCAGTACAAATCATGGTATATAAAATGACATATTTAATTTAACCAGTAAATAGTTAAAATGTATAAATGCAGCAAATGAAGCGGGCAAGATGGTCTAAAGATTTCTAAAAAAAGTGAATGTAACAGACATTGCTAGGTTACGTTGGAGCAATGACTTGAAGAGAAATGAAAATGTACAGAAGCTTGCTTGACTATGGAATATTAAAGAAACATATGGAGAAAAGAGGAGAATACCAAGAGGTCAGGTGGCAATCAAGTACTGGGAAAAGAAGGGGATCTTGAAAGGTGGAAGGGATATGTAGAAGGACTATAAAAGAAAACTAACTTGAAGACTATATTGTGGAAGGGGAAGAGGATGTAGACAAACAGTTGTGAGAAGAATTTGATGCAGTACTGAAAGACTTATGTCGAAACAATGCACTTGGAATTGTCAACCTTCCCTCAGAGTTATTGAGATCTTTGGGTGATCAAACCAAGACAAAACGTTTCCGCCTGGTGATCACTGCCTATGTTAAATGTCAGCATGTAATAACCACTCAGAGGTGGCAGAGTCAACTGGACAAAACTGATGAACATCCTGACGGAGATAGAAGTCAACTGGAAAGATGGGGACTAATTCTCGACTTGCACTTGGGACTAAGAGTAAAGGGGCAACTGAATTATGGACAGACAAATAATGTGGAAATAGGAAGAGGAGTCAGACAAGGGTGTTATCTGTTGCAAAGTCCCTTCAACCTGTATAGATAAAGGCTGGTGGGAGAAGCTTTGAAATGATACAAAAACTTCAGGCTAGGATGACAACTCATTAACTCCATCAAGTATGCAAATGACCTGTTAGTACTCACCAAAAGTGAGAGAGAGCTGCAATGTATGGTGAACCAGTTGGTGGAAACTGGAAAGAAATATAGCTCAGAAATCAAAATTGAGAAATTGGAAGTGATGCATATGTCAAAATGAGAGAAACGTTTGAGGATAACTGTTGGCAATCAAAAACTGAAGAATGTGACACATATCAAGTACTTGGGAAGCTTTCTGGCAAAGAGTGCTCACTGCACAAATTAAGTTTGAGCAAGAACTGTCTTGGCCAAAGCAGCAATCAGCACGAAGAGGACTCTGCTGACTAGCAAGTTTTGCGTGGAATTATGTTAGAAACTGGTGAAGTGCTACATCTGGAGCATTGCACTGTACAGAGCTGTTACATGGATCATGAGAAAAATGGAGAAAAAATACCCAACTGTATTGGATACATACTTGGACACAAGGAGCTCATTCACAATGTCATTGAAGGGAGATCAAAGGAACTACAGTATGAGGAAGAAGAAGAACTCAACATCTGGATGACGTGAAAGATGGAAGGAGATACGGTAGATTGAAGGAAGATGCTGAAGACAAGAAACATTGGTGTCGGAAATTCTGTGCCATTAGGGAGAATACTATGTAATAATAAGATGACAGGTGGCAGCACTGGCAGTGGAGGGTATACAAACCACATTGGGTGGTGGGAGGGGGGAGGGGTTGCAAGAAATAGTTCAGTCATTGTCATAATGCAGAAACAGAGTGATTTCTCTGACATCAAAAAGGGTATGATCATCAATTTTATGACAAAAGGTAGAAGCATTTCTGAAATGGTTAAGACAGTAAATTTTTCATGTGCCACTGTGGTTAAAGTATACCATGCATGGCAAAATGGTACTATTCATAACTGGTGCCAAGACAACTGGTACACCACAGGCCAAAGATGACAGGGTGAATGATTGCTGCGGAGATGTGGAAGTGTTGAGCAATTGACTGCCCAGATGAATCAAGGGACTATCAACAGTGTCTCCTTAGTGACCATTTAGCAAATGTTGCTGCATATCGGCCTCTGCAGCAGGCATCTGGTTCTTGCAGCCATGCTGACTGCTGTTCATCAGCAACAAAGACTGGAATCTGCACCCTAATACCACAACTGGATGTCTACTGAGTGGTCACATGTAGCCTTTTCAGATGAAACCTGTTTTATACTCCATCAGACAGATGTTCATTGGCATATATGGCATGAAATGTGTGAAAGCAAACACCCTGCAACCATCTTCAAAAGGGTCGTCTGTAGGGCATTCCCTGGGTGATCTCGTTATTCTGGAAGGCACATTGGATCAACATAAGTATGCATCTATCCTTGGGGAATGTATTGACCACAGCATCCAGTTTGTTTTTGCTTGACACAGTGACATCAACCGGCAGAACAATGCAACATGTCACACAGCTCGCAGTGAACGTGCTTGGTTCAAAGAGCATCAGGATGAGTTTACCATACTCCCTTGGCCCCAAAAATCCCTGGATTTAAACCCAGTCAGCAGTCTGTAGGACCATCTTGATAGGGCTATTCACGCCATGGATTCTCACCTGAGAAACTTAGCACACGACACTGGAATCAGCATGGCTCCACATCCCTGTCAGTACCTGCCAGAACCTCACTGAATCTTTACCAGCATGTCTCACTGTAGTCTACGAGATGCACTCAAGTTCTAAGGCCTCCGATTTTTTTCCTCCAGACTGGAAAGAGATAGAAACATGCGCATTGTTTTAAAATGAGGCCGCGTTCATTGTCAATACGTCCCAGAGATGGCAGCACCATACGGAAGATGGAATTTTACCGCCATCGACGAGAATGAGAACTGTTTTAAATACTTAAAATGGCGACGTTTTCCTTACTTGAACAGCGTGCAATCATTCGTTTTCTGAATTTGCGTAGTGTGAAACCAATTGAAATTCATCGACAGCTGAAGGAGACATGTGGTGATGGAGTTATGGACGTGTCGAAAGTGCGTTCGTGGGTGCGACAGTTTAATGAAGGCAGAACATCGTGTGACAACAAACCGAAACAACCTCGGGCTCGCACAAGCCGGTCTGATGACATGATCGAGAAAGTGGAGAGAACTGTTTTGGGGGATCGCCGAATGACTGTTGAACAGATCTCCTCCAGAGTTGGCATTTCTGTGGGTTCTGTGCACACAATCCTGCATGACGACCTGAAAATGCGAAAAGTGTCATCCAGGTGGGTGCCACGAATGCTGACGGACGACCACATGGCTGCCCGTGTGGCATGGTGCCAAGCAATGTTGACACACAACGACAGGATGAATGGGACTTTCTTTTCGTTGTTTGTGACAATGGATGAGACGTGGATGCCATTTTTCAATCCAGAAACAAAGCACCAGTCAGCTCAATGGAAGCACACAGATTCACCGCCACCAAAAAAATTTCGGGTAACCGCCAGTGCTGAAAAAATGATGGTGTCCATGTTCTGGGACAGCGAGGGCGTAATCCTTACCCATTGCGTTCCAAAGGGCACTACGGTAACAGGTGCATCCTACAAAAATGTTTTGAAGAACAAATTCCTTCCTGCACTGCAACAAAAACGTCTGGGAAGGGCTGCGCGTGTGCTGTTTCACCAAGACAACGCACCCGCACATCGAGCTACCGTTACGCAACAGTTTCTTCGTGATAACAACTTTGAAGTGATTCATCATGCTCCCTACTCACCTGACCTGGCTCCTAGTGACTTTCGGCTTTTTCCAAAAATGATAGACACTCTCCGTGGCCGCACATTCACCAGCCGTGCTGCTATTGCCTCAGCGATTTTCCAGTGGTCAAAACAGACTCCTAAAGAAGCCTTCGCCGCTGCCATGGAATCATGGCGTCAGCGTTGTGAAAAATGTGTATGTCTGCAGGGCGATTACGTCGAGAAGTAACGCCAGTTTCATTGATTTCGGGTGAGTAGTTAATTAGAAAAAAAATCGGAGGCCTTAGAACTTGAATGCACCTCGTATAACACAAAAAGTGATAATTCAGGCTTTTGACAGTTAGTCACATAAAAATGACCGGACAGTGTGTGCAAGACATTGAAATACCATATACTGAAAGAAGGATGTGAAAATTCCAATTCCAAAAGAGACAGGTGACAGGTGAGAATATTCCCAAACAGTCAGTTGAGTAAGTCAGTGTTGCAAGATGTTGACATGAATTGTCTACTGAGGAAATGAAAAATTGACAGAAGTTGACCTCAGTGAACATCAGTTACTTTTCTAGAAAAATGTAGGAACATTCAAGACAATATCAACCTTACGACTTACCTTAGAAGATAGACTGAAGAAATATATACTTATGTTTGCAGCATATGTAGATTTAGAGAAAACTTTTGGCAATGTTGAATGGAATGTGCACTTTGAAATGCAGAAGGTAGCAGAATAAAATACATGGAGCGAAAGGTTATCTACAACTTGTGCAGAATACAGACTTCAGTTATCTGAGTCGAAGGGCATTAAAAGGAAGCAGCAATTGAGAAGGTAGTGAGACAAAATTGTAACATATCCTTGATGCTATTCAGTCTATACATTGAACAAGCTTTGAAGAAAATCAGGGAGAAATTCGAAAAGGGAGAAGAAGTAAAAACGTAAGGTTTCCCAGTGACATTGTAATTCCATCAGATGGAATGTAGTGGAATTATATCAGATGGTGCTCAGTGATTTCGATTAGGAAATAAAACACTAAAAGTAGCAGATGAGTCTTGTTATTTGGGCAGCAAAATAACTGATGATGGCAGAAGCAGAGATGATATAAAATGCAGACTGGCAATAATGGTAAAAGCATTTCTGAAAAAGAGAAATTTGTTAATGCAAAATTTAAATTTTTGTGAAAGGAAGTCATTTATTAAGATACTAGCTACTCCCAGTGGTGTTACCCATGCTAAAACAATTATTTATAAAGAAATGTTAATGCCAAACCACTATCCACATGTATGCACAATCACAAAAGTTATCTCTTGGAGGTTTTGAGGCATGAGCCACTTGTGGCTCAGCAAACCCTGTGTGATGGCAGGTGGGTTCGGGAACACCAAATTTTGAGACAGTTGGAGAAGCTGACAGAATACATTGGATTCACAACTCACTTGTTTACTTAAGAAAAAAAATTAACTTGACCGAGCAGTGAATTAAAAACTATGTGAGGAAACAGAGTAAATAATTTTGTGGCATAGAAAAACTAAATCATTGTTTAAGAATCCCAATAATATCCCAACCCAATACCTTCCAGCATTCTATGTGCTGTGAAATATTTTAATGTGCATATGTGACATTGTTATAGAGTTTAGTGGTGATTTTATGCTAGAGGAATGTTTCTGCTGTCCTAGACTTAAGTATGTTCTTATTTCATTTGTCAAAACAGTTAAAAACTAATCTCAACACTATCTTTCATGAAGGACTTTTGTTATGTTACCTATCCCATGGGAACAGTAGTCACATTGACCATCCCACAGCAACAGTGATTTTTAAAAATAAAAAGTAGCCTGCATGTTAACTCAGGATATAGGCTGTCTCCACTTCAAAGTTCATCCTAATCTGACCAGATGCTTTGGCATGAAGGATTAACAAAGACACTGACTTGACAAAGAAAGAAAATTAGCAGCTTCTAGCTTGGTGCAGAGCAAATTTTGTAATATTTGTATGTCATCTGCCATCATGTGAGTCTGTTACCAGCAGATACACTTGCATATCACAATC